>NC_069502.1:109864097-109881597 GCF_027579735.1 Bombina bombina
TATGTTACTTTTTTTTCAAAAAAATAAAAAAATGTTATACAATCTTTCTTTTTTATTATCTATATATATATATATATATATATATCCATCTATCTATCTATCTCTATATATCTACCTACATCTATCGATTTAAATCTCGCTGTCTATCTCGCTGTCTATCTCGCTGTCTATCTCGCTGTCTATCTTGCTGCCTTTCTCGCTGCCTATGTCTATATCTCTATCTATCTCTATCTATCTCTCTCTATCTACCTCTATCTATCTCTATCGATCTCTATCGATCTCTATCGATCTCTCTATCTATCTCTATAGATCTGTGTGTCTCTCTGTGTTTCTCTATCTCTCTTTTTATCTCTCTCTCTCTCTATCTGTCTCTCTGTTTCTCTATCTCTCTCTCAATTTCTCTCTCTCTGTCTCTCTATCTCTGTCTCTCTCTCTATCTCTCTGTCTCTCTCTCTGTCTCTCTCTCTATCTCTCTGTCTCTCTCTATGTCTCTCTGTCTCTCTCTATGTTTCTCTGTCTCTCTCTCTCTGTCTTTCTGTGTCTCTCTATCTCTCTATCTGTGTCTCTCTATCTCTCTATCTCTGTGTCTCTCTCTCTGTCTCTCTCTCTCTATCTCTCTGTGTCTCTCGATCTCTCTATCTGTGTCTCTCTATCTCTGTGTCTCTCTCTCTCTATGTCTCTCTCTCTCTCTTTGTCTCTCTGTGTCTCTCTATCTCTATTTCTCTGTCTCTCTATCTGTTTCTCTATCTGTCTCTTTCTCTGTATCTGTCTGTCTCTCTCTCTCTGTGTCTCTGTGTCTCTCTCTCTCTATATATCTCTCTCTCTCTATATCTCCCTCTCTCTATATCTCTCTCTCTATATCTCTCTCTATATATCTCTCTCTCTATATATCTCTCTCTATATATATCTCTCTCTATATCTCTCTCTCTATATCTCTGTCTCTCTATATCTCTGTCTCTCTATATCTCTGTCTCTCTATATCTCTGTCTCTCTCTGTCTATCTCTATCTCTCTGTCTATCTCTCTCTGTCTATCTCTCTCTCTCTTTCTATCTCTCTCTCTATCTCTCTCTTTCTCTCTATCTCTCTCTTTCTCTATATCTCTCTCTATCTCTCTCTATCTCTCTCTCTATCTCTCTAAAAAACATTCTATTTATTTTATAGTAAATTCGAAAAATGGCTTCACCTACTGTAGATGAGAGCACAAAAACACTCATGCAACTATCAAAAGAAGAAGTAGCAGACTTGGTAAATATTTAACGTTTATTTTTATTATTTAAAATTGTATGTAATTCATCAATATATCTTTAGTTAATCAATTAATTTATATATTTTTTTTTATTTCGAAATTTTAGTAATTATTTTAAAGATTATTAGCCATGTTATTTTGTCCTAGTCTGGTGTAAAATGAGAGTAGACATTGTCTCACATGCTCTTTAATTTTTTTATATTTAATTATTTAATTTATGAATTTTCTGTTTTATTTTTTTTTATAAATTAAATCAATATAACACTAGATATATTATAAATGTCAGTTTATACTCATTTAGACATAACAATATTTAATGAACACTAATCTAAAGAATAATATTAAGTTATACTGATATAAATATCGATTTCCAAAAATTTAAATTCAATAAAATTAAAGATCTATATGTAAAGTTTTAAAATAGGTAGATAGAAAGCCAACATAAAGTATCAAGTAAGAGACTACACACAATAACCCTTACTAATAGAAACTTCACACAAACTAGATAAAGCTGACAGTATTCACATTAGTTGTTTTATCTTGGTTGAGTGTATTTAATTTATATATATTTTTTGCATCTAAAGTAAATAAAATTATTAAAAACATTACAAATTGTGTTTTAACAATAGATATAGAATTTGTTACCTTTAGAAATAATAAATATTTGTCTAACTTTACTTGATTATATATATTTATAAAAAACAATATAGTAATGATGATATTTATTTTAATATTTGTATATAGATGAAACAATTCATGGACGAAAGAAATTCTGAACCCATGTTGTTTGATGTTTCTCAAACACATTTATGGGATCCTAGAAGAAATCCAGATGAAATTATCGATGAATCTCAAAAATCTGATACACAGTCTCAAGAGAGTTATACAGAATCCGAAGATCTTGAAAGACTAACTAGTCTATCCTGGTGCTCATGTGGAAACTGTGCGCTTATGCCCACAATTGTGGAGAGTATTTGTTGCTGCGAAAATCCAAAAGTTACTTTCCATATTCCAGACGATGGATTCTGTATTTGTGAAGCTGAATATCACCGCGAAATAATAAATAGAGAACATCTCCTACGAATGGTGAAATTTAACAACAGTTATGGGCCTATGCGTTTCGCAGGCGGTACGGTCCTGACGGAGAGGTACTTTTAATTCTTATATAATTTAAAATTAACTTTTTAATTTAAAATAGTCAATAGAATTTATATAAAAAATTCATACAATTTATGTATTCAAATTATCAGAATATTTAGAGCACTTACACAAAGTAACACATCAACTTTCATAGATATTATCATTAAAGTGCAAATGAATTGAACATACACATATTCAATAAACGTAAAAAAATCAAAATAAAAATTAAAAATACACACGTTCCCCTATACAGTTTCATAATTACACTATTTTAATATTATATAATTTTTAATGGTAATGTGTGTTTGTGTGTATATGTATATAAATATATCTATATATCTATATATATATGTATATATATATATATATATATATATCTATATATCTAAATCTATCTATCTATCTATCTATAAATCGATATCTATCTATATCTATCTATGTCTATCTATCTATCTCTATATCTCTATCTCTCTCTCTCTCTATATATATATATATATATCTTTAGATCTATCTATATCTATATATCGATCTATATCTTTATATCTATCTATATCTTTATATTGATCTACAGGGAGTGCAGAATTATTAGGCAAGTTGTATTTTTGAGGATTAATTTTATTATTGAACAACAACCATGTTCTCAATGAACCCAAAAAACTCATTAATATCAAAGCTGAATAGTTTTGGAAGTAGTTTTTAGTTTGTTTTTAGTTATAGCTATTTTAGGGGGATATCTGTGTGTGCAGGTGACTATTACTGTGCATATTTATTAGGCAACTTAACAAAAAACAAATATATACCCATTTCAATTATTTATTTTTACCAGTGAAACCAATATAACATCTCAACATTCACAAATATACATTTCTGACATTCAAAAACAAAACAAAAACAAATCAGTGACCAATATAGTCACCTTTCTTTGCAAGGACACTCAAAAGCCTGCCATCCATGGATTCTGTCAGTGTTTTGATCTGTTCACCATCAACATTGCGTGCAGCAGCAACCACAGCCTCCCAGACACTGTTCAGAGAGGTGTACTGTTTTCCCTCCATGTAAATCTCACATTTGATGATGGACCACAGGTTCTCAATGGGGTTCAGATCAGGTGAACAAGGAGGCCATGTCATTAGATTTTCTTCTTTTATACCCTTTCTTGCCAGCCACGCTGTGGAGTACTTGGACGCGTGTGATGGAGCATTGTCCTGCATGAAAATCATGTTTTTCTTGAAGGATGCAGACTTCTTCCTGTACCACTGCTTGAAGAAGGTGTCTTCCAGAAACTGGCAGTAGGACTGGGAGTTGAGCTTGACTCCATCCTCAACCCGAAAAGGCCCCACAAGCTCATCTTTGATGATACCAGCCCAAACCAGTACTCCACCTCCACCTTGCTGGCGTCTGAGTCGGACTGGAGCTCTCTGCCCTTTACCAATCGAGCCACGGGCCCATCCATCTGGCCCATCAAGACTCACTCTCATTTCATCAGTCCATAAAACCTTAGAAAAATCAGTCTTGAGATATTTCTTGGCCCAGTCTTGACGTTTCAGCTTGTGTGTCTTGTTCAGTGGTGGTCCTCTTTCAGCCTTTCTTACCTTGGCCATGTCTCTGAGTATTGCACACCTTGTGCTTTTGGGCACTCCAGTGATGTTGCAGCTCTGAAATATGGCCAAACTGGTGGCAAGTGGCATCTTGGCAGCTGCACGCTTGACTTTTCTCAGTTCATGGGCAGTTATTTTGCGCCTTGGTTTTTCCACACGCTTCTTGTGACCCTGTTGACTATTTTGAATGAAACGCTTGATTGTTCGATGATCACGCTTCAGAAGCTTTGCAATTTTAAGAGTGCTGCATCCCTCTGCAAGATATCTCACTATTTTTGACTTTTCTGAGCCTGTCAAGTCCTTCTTTTGACCCATTTTGCCAAAGGAAAGGAAGTTGCCTAATAATTATGCACACCTGATATAGGGTGTTGATGTCATTAGACCACACCCCTTCTCATTACAGAGATGCACATCACCTAATATGCTTAATTGGTAGTAGGCTTTCGAGCCTATATGGCTTGGAGTAAGACAACATGCATAAAGAGGATGATGTGGTCAAAATACTCATTTGCCTAATAACTCTGCACTCCCTGTATATCTATATATCGATCTATATGTATATATCTATCTATATCTAAATATCTATCGATATATATATATATATATCTATCTATATCTATATATATATATTTGTGTGTGTGTATATAGATATATATCTATCGAATGTGTGTCTGTGTATGTATATCTACCTACCACTGTGTGTGTGTATATCTCTCGATCTCTATATATCTCTTGATATCTCTCGATATCTATATATCAATATATCTATATCAATAAATCTATTGATAGATATCCATATAGATATCTATAGATATCTTTAGATATCTATAGATATATATACAGATAGATATCTGTGGATATATATACAGATATATATCTATAGATATATATCCAGATAGATATCTAAAGATATATATATATATATATATATATATATATATATATATATATATATATATATATAGCTAGATATATATAGATAAATATCAAGATAGATATCTATAGATAAATATCCGGATAAATATCTATAGATAAATATACTGATAGATATTTAGAGATAAATATACAGATAGATACAAATAAATATAGATATACAGATAGATAGATATTTTGATACCTATAGATAGATATCGCAAATAAAAATAAAAATATGTGTGTATCTCTCTCTCTCTCTCTCATATATATATATATATATATATATATCTTTATATCTATATATCTATAGATAGATAGATATATAAATATATATATATAGATATAAAAATATATATATATAGATATATATATAGATATAGCTCTCTCCATCTTTATCTCTCTCCATCTCTATTTCTCCTCATCTCCCCATCTATCTATCTATCTATATATATATATATATATATATATATATATATATATATATATATATAGATAAATATATATATAGATATATATATATAGATATATATATATATATATATATATATATATAGATAGATAGATAGATAGATAGATGGGGAGATGAGGAGAAATAGAGATGGAGAGAGATAAAGATGGAGAGAGATAGAGATTTATGTGAATATATATTTATATATATATTTAAATATATATATAGAATGAGAGAAAAATATATATAGATATTGCAATCAATTTTTCTTTTTTTGGTTTCAACATTTGATATTAACATCAATATTGTATTATCAAATTAGTTATATACATACATTATATTTTAACCAATTTTTTTTTGTTTTATTACCTTTGTATAGAGCTTTTAGAAAACTCGCATACAGAGCATACACCACTTGGATCCACGATTTTCTCGTACCAAAAGAAAGACGCCCGATTCCGTCTTGTGTTGTCAAAAGTATACGTAATTCATTTCCCGCACCAGATGACATATACATCGGATTCCACTATGCTGACGACGATGGTCCAGCAATGGATATGATATTGGAATAACAAATTTAATGTTTTAATTTTTTTTTAAATTTAATTCTTTGTTTGTTCAATAAGATCATATATACATTTTAAAAAACATCAAAAATATGTCAACATTGTGCAAAATATTTGGTAACAGGAACGTTGTCATCTTTCAAAAATATATAATTTCAAAATGAGTCACACATTTTAAAAAAATCGAAAACACCTTCTTGACTATTAACAAGTAATCTAGTTGACTCTTAATCTTGCACAGTCAAAATGCGATCTTGGTTGGTTGTTGAATATGATTCATTTTTTAGGGATCCACGAGCCTTTGTTAATGGATATTAGTCTAACATTTCACCTTTTTAGATACAAGAACAATCAAAAATTTTTTAAGATAAATGGTCAATAAAATAAGTAGTGTACTAATTGAGCATCTCAATAATGTATAAAAAAAAATATAATAAATAAACCACTTTTCAACTTTAAATTTTATTATTATTTTTTGTTATGCTCACTTGGTACACTATTGATTTCATTAACCCTGCATCTTAAAAAATGCACTGTTACATTATTATACATTAAGAGATGTCTGTGGTTCACTAAACGATGAAGCATAGGAACAAACCAAGGTACATAGCCTTCTTATTGTGAGAGAGAGACAGCCGGACCACTAGTTAAGAGTCCACAAATCGTTTGACTAATTTTCGTGTATGGGTGTCAAATTGGAAGTGTATTTTGTCTTGCACTCACAGCTTTACTGTTAACTATGATTGTGTTGCATTGTTTCCCCATAATTTTTATTTTTATTTAATATATCTTTATTATATTTGATCTTGTATCAACAACAAAATTAAAAAAATTATAAAGCCTTCTGTCATCTACTCCATGGATCCTGAACAAATTTAAAGAGTGTGTCTTATGATATTTTTAACATTGCACTATATACTTATCATAGAGGATAATTTTGATTTCATGTATGCTTATCGTCAACTATTTTTTTGGAATGTATTTGCTTCATTTTCTTGAATGGTGTTTATAGACCACTACTAGTTTTGATCATATCTGATTTATATATTACACTTTTTTCATGTTTGATAATGTTTAATAAATCTTAAATTACAAAATTTTATGTAATTAAAAATAATTTTTTTTAATAATCTTTCTTCACTTATATTTACAATTTTTTTATTTATCGTCACTAATGCCGCACTTATTATTTGTAATATAAATTTTTTTGGAGTATTATGTTCTATGGTTTATCTGCAATTTTTTTTTTTATTTTACAATATAATATTTTCCAATTTTTATTTTATTTACATTATTTGTTTACAACATTTCTTTATTTAAGAATAAATTTTAATTGAAAAGAAACTAAACTTGTTGTTTTTTTTACAATAATATCACTGATAATTTTTATTTTTTTTATTTTTAAATTTTGACATGTAACTATTTACAGGGACAACACGGTTAAATTAAATTTTCATGATTCAAATCCAAAATATAATGTTACACTACTTTAAATTTAACTTACATAAAAAAAATTGACATTATTTAATATTTACACTTTTTTAAGTCACCGGATCAGAATGAGCATGTGAAATAATTCATAGACTATACGTATATGCATTTGTGAATGGTTGATTGTTATCAGATGGTACAAGGGATTTGAAATGTACATAAATTTTAAATTATATTAAAAAAAGACCAAAAATTTTTTTTTAAAAAATTATAGTAAGTGCTATTGCATTGTCTTCTCTTTCATTTGTAGACTATGCAATTCTAATGTTTTCACTGTACCTTTAAGTTTTCTATTGATAATAAAAGTTCAAATGTATTGATTTTAACCTTATCATCATTTTATTTTTTTTTAAAAAAATAATGTTCACATATTATACTTGAATCAATTAAACAATAGAATGTTGAAACTTTATCACTGTAGATAAGCATAATATACATTTTCATCTATTTTAAAAATATCTATTTTTTAATAAACATTAGAGAAACGCTTGCCCTATCTACATCAATTTGGCTATCTCTATCTTTAAATTATTGAAATTTTTTATAATTTGTCAACTAGCTTTGTTGAAGTTCTTTAAAACAAAAATTATCTTATCTATTAAAAATAAATATTTAACTTTATATTGAACAATTCTATAATTCACTCTTTCTCCATGCTCTCTCTCTGTTTAAAACTATCGGCTAGATTTAGAGTTCGGCGGTAAAAGGGCTGTTAACGCTCCGCGGGTTTTTTTCTGGCCGCACCATAAATTTAACTCTGGTATCGAGAGTTCAAACAAATGCTGCGTTAGGCTCCAAAAAAGGAGCGTAGAGCATTTTTTACCGCAAATGCAACTCTCGATACCAGAGTTGCTTACGGACGCGGCCGGCATCAAAAACGTGCTCGTGCACGATTCTCCCATAGGAAACAATGGGGCTGTTTGAGCTGAAAAAAAACCTAACACCTGCAAAAAAGCAGCGTTCAGCTCCTAACGCAGCCCCATTGTTTCCTATGGGGAAACACCTCCTAAGTCTGCACCTAACACCCTAACATGTACCCCGAGTCTAAACACCCCTAACCTTACACTTATTAACCCCTAATCTGCCGCCCCCGCTATCGCTGACCCCTGCATTACACTTTTAACCCCCTAATCTGCCGCTCCGTAAACCGCCGCCACCTACGTTATCCCTATGTACCCCTAATCTGCTGCCCTAACATCGCCGACCCCTATGTTATATTTATTAACCCCTAATCTGCCCCCCACAACGTCGCCGACACCTACCTACACTTATTAACCCCTAATCTGCCGAGCGGACCTGAGCGCTACTATAATAAAGTTATTAACCCCTAATCCGCCTCACTAACCCTATCATAAATAGTATTAACCCCTAATCTGCCCTCCCTAACATCGCCGACACCTACCTTCAATTATTAACCCCTAATCTTCCGACCGGAGCTCACCGCTATTCTAATAAATGTATTAACCCCTAAAGCTAAGTCTAACCCTAACACTAACACCCCCCTAAGTTAAATATAATTTTTATCTAACGAAATAAATTAACTCTTATTAAATAAATAATTCCTATTTAAAGCTAAATACTTACCTGTAAAATAAATCCTAATATAGCTACAATATAAATTATAATTATATTATACCTATTTTAGGATTAATATTTATTTTACAGGCAACTTTGTAATTATTTTAACCAGGTACAATAGCTATTAAATAGTTAAGAACTATTTAATAGTTACCTAGTTAAAATAATTACAAATTTACCTGTAAAATAAATCCTAACCTAAGATATAATTAAACCTAACACTACCCTATCAATAAAATAATTAAATAAACTACCTACAATTACCTACAATTAACCTAACAATACACTATCAATAAATTAATTAAACACAATTGCTACAAATAAATAAAATTAAATAAACTATCTAAAGTACAAAAAATAAAAAAGAACTAAGTTACAGAAAATAATAAAATATTTACAAACATAAGAAAAATATTACAACAATTTTAAACTAATTACACCTACTCTAAGCCCCCTAATAAAATAACAAAGCCCCCCAAAATAAAAAATTCCCTACCCTATTCTAAAATACAAATATTACAAGCTCTTTTACCTTACCAGCCCTGAACAGGGCCCTTTGCGGGGCATGCCCCAAGAATTTCAGCTCTTTTGCCTGTAAAAAAAAACATACTATACCCCCCCCCAACATTACAACCCACCACCCACATACCCCTAATCTAACCCAAACCCCCCTTAAATAAACCTAACACTACCCCCCTGATGATCTTCCTACCTTGTCTTCACCATGCCAGGTTCACCGATCCGTCCTGGCTCCAAGATCTTCATCCAAGCCAAGCGGGGGCTAGACATCCACTGAAGAAGTCCAGAAGAGGGTCCAAAGTCTTCCTCCTATCCGGCAAGAAGAGGACATCCGGACCGGCAAACATCTTCTCCAAGCGGCATCTTCTATCTTCTTCCATCCGATGACGACCGGCTCCATCTTGAAGACCTCCAGCGCGGATCCATCCTCTTCTTCCGACGACTAGACGACGAATGACGGTTCCTTTAAGGGACGTCATCCAAGATGGCGTCCCTCGAATTCCGATTGGCTGATAGGATTCTATCAGCCAATCGGAATTAAGGTAGGAATTTTCTGATTGGCTGATGGAATCAGCCAATCAGAATATAGTTCAATCCGATTGGCTGATCCAATCAGCCAATCAGATTGAGCTCGCATTCTATTGGCTGTTCCGATCAGCCAATAGAATGCGAGCTCAATCTGATTGGCTGATTGGATCAGCCAATCGGATTGAACTTGATTCTGATTGGCTGATTCCATCAGCCAATCAGAAAATTCCTACCTTAATTCCGATTGGCTGATAGAATCCTATCAGCCAATCGGAATTCGAGGGACGCCATCTTGGATGACGTCCCTTAAAGGAACCGTCATTCGTCGTCTAGTCGTCGGAAGAAGAGGATGGATCCGCGCTGGAGGTCTTCAAGATGGAGCCGGTCGTCATCGGATGGAAGAAGATAGAAGATGCCGCTTGGAGAAGATGTTTGCCGGTCCGGATGTCCTCTTCTTGCCGGATAGGAGGAAGACTTTGGACCCTCTTCTGGACTTCTTCAGTGGATGTCTAGCCCCCGCTTGGCTTGGATGAAGATCTTGGAGCCAGGACGGATCGGTGAACCTGGCATGGTGAAGACAAGGTAGGAAGATCATCAGGGGGGTAGTGTTAGGTTTATTTAAGGGGGGTTTGGGTTAGATTAGGGGTATGTGGGTGGTGGGTTGTAATGTTGGGGGGGGGGTATAGTATGTTTTTTTTTACAGGCAAAAGAGCTGAAATTCTTGGGGCATGCCCCGCAAAGGGCCCTGTTCAGGGCTGGTAAGGTAAAAGAGCTTGTAATATTTGTATTTTAGAATAGGGTAGGGAATTTTTTATTTTGGGGGGCTTTGTTATTTTATTAGGGGGCTTAGAGTAGGTGTAATTAGTTTAAAATTGTTGTAATATTTTTCTTATGTTTGTAAATATTTTATTATTTTCTGTAACTTAGTTCTTTTTTATTTTTTGTACTTTAGATAGTTTATTTAATTTTATTTATTTGTAGCAATTGTGTTTAATTAATGTATTGATAGTGTAGTGTTAGGTTAATTGTAGGTAATTGTAGGTAGTTTATTTAATTATTTTATTGATAGGGTAGTGTTAGGTTTAATTATATCTTAGGTTAGGATTTATTTTACAGGTAAATTTGTAATTATTTTAACTAGGTAACTATTAAATAGTTCTTAACTATTTAATAGCTATTGTACCTGGTTAAAATAATTACAAAGTTGCCTGTAAAATAAATATTAATCCTAAAATAGCTATAATATAATTATAATTTATATTGTAGCTATATTAGGATGTATTTTACAGGTAAGTATTTAGCTTTAAATAGGAATTATTTATTTAATAAGAGTTAATTTATTTCGTTAGATAAAAATTATATTTAACTTAGGGGGGTGTTAGTGTTAGGGTTAGACTTAGCTTTAGGGGTTAATACATTTATTAGAATAGCGGTGAGCTCCGGTCGGCAGATTAGGGGTTAATAATTGAAGGTAGGTGTCGGCGATGTTAGGGAGGGCAGATTAGGGGTTAATACTATTTATGATAGGGTTAGTGAGGCGGATTAGGGGTTAATAACTTTATTATAGTAGCGCTCAGGTCCGCTCGGCAGATTAGGGGTTAATAAGTGTAGGTAGGTGTCGGCGACGTTGTGGGGGGCAGATTAGGGGTTAATAAATATAACATAGGGGTCGGCGATGTTAGGGGTAGCAGATTAGGGGTACATAGGGATAACGTAGGTGGCGGCGATTTGCGGTCGGAAGATTAGGGGTTAATTATTTTAAGTAGCTTGCGGCGACGTTGTGGGGGGCAAGTTAGGGGTTAATAGATATAATACAGGGGTCGGCGGTGTTAGGGGCAGCAGATTAGGGGTACATAAGTATAACGTAGGTGGCGGTCGGCAGATTAGGGGTTAAAAATTTTAATCGAGTGGCGGCGATGTGGGGGGACCTCGGTTTAGGGGTACATAGGTAGTTTATGGGTGTTAGTGTACTTTAGGGTACAGTAGTTAAGAGCTTTATAAACCGGCGTTAGCCAGAAAGCTCTTAACTCCTGCTATTTTCAGGCGGCTGGAATCTTGTCGTTAGAGCTCTAACGCTCACTGCAGAAACGACTCTAAATACCAGCGTTAGAAAGATCCCATTGAAAAGATAGGCTACGCAAATGGCGTAGGGGGATCTGCGGTATGGAAAAGTCGCGGCTGAAAAGTGAGCGTTAGACCCTTTAATCACTGACTCCAAATACCAGCGGGCGCCCAAAACCAGCGTTAGGAGCCTCTAACGCTGGTTTTGACGGCTACCGCCGAACTCTAAATCTAGCCGTATGTTTCTTTAAAAACCCTCTCTCTCAAACATATATAAAAACCAAACAATTTTTTTAATTTTTTTTTATTAACACAAGAAATAACAACTAATACTAATCTTATACAATCGAAATATAACTGGTAATACAAACATAAATTTTAAATTTAAAATATTAAATAATAAACTTTATTTTAAATGGTTTTTAAAACAGACACTCGTGTATACATTAAAACAATAAAACTAGATAAAAAATATACATATAAAAAATTGTGATAACTGTTATTAAATAATCGAGATAGATTTGTTTTCTAAAAATGAGAATGAATCACATATAAAAAAAAGGACCATGCTAATTTGTAGTCCTGGGAGGGATGGATGCCTGTTATAAAATTATTTTTAAATCTATATTAAAAAAAAAAATAATAACATTAAATGTGCCATATCGATAATACTCTGTTCATGCAGCAGAATTTATTTTTAATATTATAAAAAAACATTATTAAATTCAAGGCAGTAGATGATAAACACTCAATCATGTGATACCGTTGTTTTGAAAATATCCTTAAAAGAAATTAAAATCACATATAGAAAAAGTATATAATTTAAAATCTTTTTATGCAACAGTGATATTTATGTTTCATGAAGGTATTGGCTAGTTTTTTTTAAAAAAAAAAGGGATGGCATAAACGAAGTTTACATAATTCATTCTGTTGCCAAACGTTTGGCAAATCTTGAAATATGCTTCTCAATTAATTCTCTCTTACTTGGCCTGGGTGTAGAAGCTATATTTTGTGGTAAAATTAAATTTTTGGATTGCCAGGTATGACCAATTGTGCCTTCAGTCAAGTTTAAAACATCTGCCATCATTCTATATATGTGTGACATGTCCATCTCTTCGTAAACCGGCCTTAGCATCCATTTTGTTTTACTTTTGGGAAAGTATGTGGTAAACATTGGTTCACCAAAAGCACCACTTTTTTGTGTTGGACATTTTATTTTTGCCTGAACTCTATTTGAGTTGTAATTGTTGGCAAGTGCTGTCAACTTAGTTCTTGCCTCCATTGCATCCATACGAAAGTGAATTCTTTTTGGACGGTATTTTAGTACGAAGCTGTGGAACCTGTATGGCAGAATAGTTTTAGGTGAGGAATATCTTTATCCATTTGATCATTACAAACTATCTGCTTGAGTTGGTGAAAAGCTTCAGATTGTTGCGTGAGCCATTTTCGTTCACGTTGATCTTCATTTGTCAAAGTATCATGTTGGCAATGTTTTTCCACACCATCCTCGGTCCATGAGTGGATGTTAAGCACATGGTATAGACATGATTTCCAATGTTTTGACATTTTCTCAGCATCTCCTTTACAGAGCATGCTTGATGTCCATAGATGATTGGAAATGGCTGACACCCATGGTGAGAGAGTGGAACATGTTTTTTTTTTACTAATGCTAATCATTTTTTTTTTCAAGCTTTTGGCATAGTGCCAAATATCGTACTGGTGGTTGATATTTGGATATTCCTCTCTTAGAATCTTCTTTATGCTCACGTGTCTGTATGTCGCTACGACAACAGCCAAAACACCAGAATCCATGAGTTGTTTAATTGATCGTCTAAATGCTTTTGCCTCCATGGCAACAGAAGACGTAGCTTCTGAAACTTGTACAATCTGAACATCGAGTATTTTTTTGGTTTTGTCGTCCATCACAGTATATGTGCAATATTTAGCAGAAAAACCAGGGCTGTCACATTGCCCATCACCAGTAACACTGATTGGTTTTCCTTTTATTGCACATATATTTTGAGCAAGTTCATTTTTCCAATGTGTGTCGATGACTGGAAATAAAAAAGTTTTCTGATAGGAATAATATGTTGCCTTGCTTTAAAAAGACACTCCAAAATATTCAAAAAGTTCATGAATCTTGTCAAACTGATTGCCAGAAAAGAGAATAGAAGAACATGCCATGATATTTCCAATTGGTCGATTACCTATTGTGGGTTGACTCACCCACAGTGTGCTATTGTGTTTTGCTTCACAATCCCCAGTCACAACTAGCATTGTTCCAACCAATCGTTTATTAATCGACATAATTGGTGCGTTGCATGTAATTTTGAACTGGCATGGTATTAATTTTAAAATGTCATCAAGGCAATTTTCAAAGACTATAAATTTACGTTCACGGACATAATCTTCATTTGTTTTATCAAATAAAATGGAAAATTCATCCGCTGTTTCTTCTGTTGTTTCTGGATTATAAGTGATGTCTTTCAAATCTTCATCCATTGGTTGAATTGGAGAAATTTCTAAACTTTCAATGCTTTCTTCATCTGTATTTAATGTTTCTTGTTCTTGAACAATAGCGATTCCTTGATTTTCATTATCAATTGATGCTTGTGCTTCAAATTCAGTACCTGATACAATATCCATATTGGATTCTGATGTTGGAGAAATCATAGCACTTTGAATTTCGGTAGAGCTGTGCATAGTAGGTTGAGAAAATGTAAATTGAGAAACGCTTGATTCAGAACCGACGTCACCCATTGTCCAAGTGTACTTATCTATCATTTTGTTTAAGTCTTTGGTGGTGGTCGATCTAGTCTTATTTTTTGAAATAGTTGGAATAGTTTGAACACTGGCATTTAATGTAGCGTATAAGGGATTAAAATCAGTTGATTGATCCTTCTGATTTTTATTTTCTGTATTAGTTGTAGCATCAACTTTAGTCTGATTCACATGTTGGCCACATGCGTGGCATATGTGAATTCTTTCACGAGTTTCATACACATAAGGTTCATAGGCAATAGAAGTAGATGGCAAGTTTGTTTGTTCGGTTGGCACTCTTGAAGATTCAACAGTTGCAGAAGTATTTCCAGAATTATATATTCTGGATGGAAATATTGTCGGTATAGATGTATCTTTCAAATAACGACTCACTCCGTGTGTGTAGTATGAGTCTGGATGAAAGTGAAGAGAACACATTCTATATCTTGATGACTTGTTTGTTTCATAAACCAATTGAACCATTTGTTCAATTTCCTCTGGTCTATATTGATTAGTTTGACGCAGCCATAGCCTTATTCTCTCATGTGTTTTCGGGAAAACGTGTAGAGATACTGATGGATTCGATCGACCTTTCTTTGTCGAACTTAGACATCCAATAACAATGCATTCAGGCATTTTAAGATAGTCCTAATCAATAGAATAGAAAAAAATATAATTCAACATTTTTTTTTAAAATTTGAAAATTAATATTAAAAAAATTATAATTTTTCATTCATTAATATATATATAAAAGTTAAATTAATATATATATAAAATCAGTGACCAATATAGCCACCTTTCTTTGCAAGGACACTCAAAAGCCTGCCATCCATGGATTCTGTCAGTGTTTTGATCTGTTCACCATCAACATTGCGTGCAGCAGCAACCACAGCCTCCCAGACACTGTTCAGAGAGGTGAACCAGTACTCCACCTCCACCTTGCTGGCGTCTGAGTCGGACTGGAGCTCTCTGCCCTTTACCAATCCAGCCACGGGCCCATCCATCTGGCCCATCAAGACTCACTCTCATTTCATCAGTCCATAAAACCTTAGAAAAATCAGTCTTGAGATATTTCTTGGCCCAGTCTTGACGTTTCAGCTTGTGTGTCTTGTTCAGTGGTGGTCGTCTTTCAGCCTTTCTTACCTTGGCCATGTCTCTGAGTATTGCACACCTTGTGCTTTTGGGCACTCCAGTGATGTTGCAGCTCTGAAATATGGCCAAACTGGTGGCAAGTGGCATCTTGGCAGCTGCATGCTTGACTTTTCTCAGTTCATGGGCAGTTATTTTGCGCCTTGGTTTTTCCACACGCTTCTTGCGACCCTGTTGACTATTTTGAATGAAACGCTTGATTGTTCGATGATCACGCTTCAGAATCTTTGCAATTTTAAGAGTGCTGCATCCCTCTGCAAGATATCTCACTATTTTTGACTTTTCTGAGCCTGTCAAGTCCTTCTTTTGACCCATTTTGCCAAAGGAAAGGAAGTTGCCTAATAATTATGCACACCTGATATAGGGTGTTGATGTCATTAGACCACACCCCTTCTCATTACAGAGATGCACATCAACTAATATGCTTAATTGGTAGTAGGCTTTCGAGCCTATACAGCTTGGAATAAGACAACATGCATAAAGAGGATGATGTGGTCAAAATACTCATTTGCCTAATAATTCTGCACTCCCTGTATATATATTAAAAAAAAAATGTAAACGTAAATGTGTGTATATATATATATATTGGTGTGTATCTGTGTGTATTTATATATATATATATCTATAAGTATGTCTAAATACATAACTATATATGTATGTATATAAATATATTTATGTATATGTATATATATATATATATGTATATATATATATATTTATATATATACATATTTATATATATATATTTATATGTATCCATGTATATTTATATGTGTGTATATATATATATTTATATTATGTATATGTATATTGATGTATATGTGTATATATATATATATGTATATTTAAGGATGTGTATATATATGTGTCTATATATATCGATGTGTATATATATATATGTGTGTATATATATCTATGTGTTTTTATATCTATATATATTTATATTTATATATATATTTATATGAATATATATGTATCTATTTTTATAGATGTGTATATATATATATTTATATGTATATATATTTATTCGAATATATTTTGATGTGTGTATATATATATATATGTTTATGTGTATATATATATGTGTGTATGTGTATGTATATGTTTCTGTATATATGTGTATGTATATATATATATATATCTATGTGTATGTATATATATATATGTATGTGTATGTATATATATGTATATGTGTATGTATATATCTGTAAATGTGTATGTATATATATATATATATATATGTGTATGTTTATATATATATGTAAATGTGTATGTGTATATATATATATGTGTATGTATATATATGTATATGTGTATTTATATATATGTATATGTATATATATGTATATGTGTATGTATATATATATGTATATGTGTATGTATATATAATTATGTATATGTGTACGTGTATGTATATGTGTATGTATATGTATAGGTATGTATATGTGTATGTATAAGTATGTTTATGTGTATGTATATATATATGTATATGTGTATGTA
>NC_069502.1:109886597-109966597 GCF_027579735.1 Bombina bombina
AATTTTAATCTAACGAAATTAATTAACTCTTATTAAATAAATTATTCCTATTTAAAGCTAAATACTTACCTGTAAAATAAATCCTAATATAGCTACAATATAAATTATAATTACATTGTAGCTATTTTAGGATTAATATTTATTTTACAGGCAACTTTGTAATTATTTTAACCAGGTACAATAGCTATTAAATAGTTAAGAACTATTTAATAGTTACCTAGTTAAAATAATTACAAAATTACCTGTAAAATAAATCCTAACCTAAGTTACAATTAAACCTAACACTATACTATCATTAAATTAATTAAATAAAATACCTACAATTATCTACAATTAAACCTAACACTACACTATCAATACATTAATTAAATACAATATCTACAAATAACTACAATGAAATAAACTAACTAAAGTACAAAAAATAAAAAAGAACTAAGTTACAAAAAATAAAAAAATATTTACAAACATAAGAAAAATATTACAACAATTTTAAACTAATTACACCTACTCTAAGCCCCCTAATAAAATAACAAAGACCCCCAAAATAAAAAATGCCCTACCCTATTCTAAATTACTAAAGTTCAAAGCTCTTTTACCTTACCAGCCCTGAACAGGGCCCTTTGCGGGGCATGCCCCAAGAAGTTCAGCTCTTTTGCCTGTAAAAAAAACATACAATACCCCCCCCCCAACATTACAACCCACCACCCACATACCCCTAATCTAACCCAAACCCCCCTTAAATAAACCTAACACTAAGCCCCTGAAGATCATCCTACCTTGTCTTCACCTCACCAGGTATCACTGATCCGTCCTGGCTCCAAAATCTTCATCCAACCCAAGCGGGGGCTGGCGATCCATCATCCGGTGGCTGAAGAGGTCCAGAAGAGGCTCCAAAGTCTTCATCCTATCCGGGAAGAAGAGGCGATCCGGACCGGCAACCATCTTGATCCAAGCGGCATCTTCTATCTTCATCCGATGACGACCGGCTCCATCCTGAAGACCTCCACCGCGGACCCATCTTCTTCCGGCGACGTCCAACTGAAGAATGACAGCTCCTTTAAGGGACGTCATCCAAGATGGCGTCCCTCGAATTCCGATTGGCTGATAGGATTCTATCAGCCAATCGGAATTAAGGTAGGAATATTCTGATTGGCTGATGGAATCAGCCAATCAGAATCAAGTTCAATCCGATTGGCTGATCCAATCAGCCAATCAGATTGAGCTCGCATTCTATTGGCTGATCAGAACAGCCAATCGGATTGAACTTGATTCTGATTGGGTGATTCCATCAGCCAATCAGAATATTCCTACCTTAATTCCGATTGGCTGATAGAATCCTATCAGCCAATCGGAATTCGAGGGACGCCATCTTGGATGACGTCCCTTAAAGGAACCGTCATTCTTCAGTTGGACGTCGCCGGATGAAGATGGGTCCGCGGTGGAGGTCTTCAGGATGGAGCCGGTCCTCATCGGATGAAGATAGAAGATGCCGCTTGGAAGATGATGGTTGCCGGTCCGGATCTACTCTTCTTCCCGGATAGGATGAAGACTTTGGAGCCTCTTCTGGACCTCTTCAGCCATCGGATGATGGATGTCTAGCCCCCTCTTGGGTTGGATGAAGATATCGGAGCCAGGACGGATCGGTTATACCCGGTGAGGTGAAGACAAGGTAGGAAGATCTTCAGGGGCTTAGTGTTAGGTTTATTTAAGGGGGGTTTGGGTTAGATTAGGGGTATGTGGGTGGTGGGTTGTAATGTTGGGGGGGTATTGTATGTGTTTTTTTACAGGCAAAAGAGCCGAATTCTTTGGGGCATGCCCCGCAAAGGGCCCTGTTCAGGGCTGGTAAGGTAAAAGAGCTTTGAACTTTAGTAATTTAGAATAGGGTAGGGCATTTTTTATTTTGGGGGGCTTTGTTATTTTATTAGGGGGCTTAGAGTAGGTGTAATTAGTTTAAAATTGTTGTAAGATTTTCCTTATGTTTGTAAATATTTTTTTATTTTTTGTAACTTAGTTCTTTTTTATTTTTTGTACTTTAGTTAGTTTATTTCATTGTAGTTATTTGTAGATATTGTATTTAATTAATGTATTGATAGTGTAGTGTTAGGTTTAATTGTAGGTAATTGTAGGTATTTTATTTAATTAATTTAATGATAGTATAGTGTTAGGTTTAATTGTAACTTAGGTTAGGATTTATTTTACAGGTAATTTTGTTATTATTTTAACTAGGTAACTATTAAATAGTTATTAACTATTTAATAGCTATTGTACCTGGTTAAAATAATTACAAAGTTACCTGTAAAATAAATATTAATCCTAAAATAGCTATAATATAATTATAATTTATATTGTAGCTCTATTAGGATTTATTTTACAGGTAAGTATTTAGCTTTAAATAGGAATAATTTATTTAATAAGAGATAATTAATTTCGTTAGATTAAAATTATATTTAATTTAGGGGGGTGTTAGTGTTAGGGTTAGACTTAGCTTTAGAGGTTAATACATTTATTAGAATAGCGGTGAGCTCCAGTCGGCAGATTAGGGGTTAATAATTGAAGGTAGGTGTCGGCGATGTTAGGGAGGGCAGATTAGGGGTTAATACTATTTATTATAGGGTTAGTGAGGCGGATTAGGGGTTAATAACTTTATTATAGTAGCGCTCAGGTCCGGTCGGCAGATTAGGGGTTAATAAGTGTAGACAGGTGGAGGCGACGTTGTGGGGGGCAGATTAGGGGTTAATAAATATAATATAGGGGTCGGCGATGTTAGGGCAGCAGATTAGGGGTACATAGGGATTATGTAAGTAGCGGCGGTTTACGGAGCGGCAGATTAGGGGTTAATAATAATATGCAGGGGTCAGCGATAGCGGGGGCGGCAGAATAGGGGTTAATAAGTGTAAGGTTAGGGGTGTTTAGACTCGGGTACATGTTAGAGTGTTAGGTGCAGACGTAGGAAGTGTTTCCGCATAGCAAACAATGGGGCTGCGTTAGGAGCTGAACGCGGCTTTTTTGCAGGTGTTAGGTTTTTTTTCAGCTCAAACAGCCCCATTGTTTCCTATGGGGGAATCGTGCACGAGCACGTTTTTGAGGCTGGCCGCTTGCGTAAGCAACTCTGGTATCGAGAGTTGAAGTTGCGTTAAATATGCTCTACGCTCCTTTTTTGGAGCCTAACGCAGCCTTTATGTGGACTCTCAATACCAGAGTTATTTTTATGGTGCGGCCAGAAAAAAGCCAGCGTTAGCTTTTCGGGTCGTTACCGACAAAACTCCAAATCTAGCCGATAGTTAGATTTTCTTATAAATGTATAGAACAAAAGAAATACAAAAAATGCATACATAGAAATACATACACATTGCAGAAAGAAAACATGTAGATATAAAATATATGAATATAAAATGAATAATTAACCGACAAGCACAAACATGCCTAAATGAAAATATAAAGAGAGATAACGAAAATGAGAAACACAATCTAATTTTATTTTAGGTAATACTTTATGTGTTTATAAAAAAAGACTATAAGAGATCAAAAATGCAGTTGCATTTTACACTATAATAATTAGAAAGAAAGAACATTTAAAAATACTATTGAAGGTAAATTTGACATTGCTCAAATTTGATTTAAATTTTGAAATTTAAAAAATATATAGAAACAATATGAGTAAATTAAATGTTTGTATTTTATTTTAGAAAAGTGATTTAAAAGTTTAAAAAGAAAGAGGAAAAAAAACAGCAGCTTTAACATTTAAAAAAACAATATACATCTTTATCACAAGCGTTATCTAAGCTAAGCCCTTTCCTGTGTAGTTCTTTGTGCTGACAACAGCTCATAAATATTATTAGAGTTGACAATTCTATCCTCAAGGGCGTGTTTACATAATAGATAAGATTGTGCAGCTAAAGATCAAAGGATTTTGAATTAAAATATAAAATGGATATCAACTTTTAATTTTTAGATATCAAATATTATTTTAGGTATCAATTCATATTCGCAATACTTTGAAATTGATGTCTAATACATTTTACAGTGCAACTGAATACTAAGAATCTTCTGTATTGAAGTCGTGTCAAATATTATAAAATAAAAGAGTCAGCATTCTAAATAATAGAAATATATTATAAGTTAGGATAATAAATATATGATGTTGGTCATTGACTATTCATTATTATATTTTAAATGTTATAATATTGTATAGATTGAAAAAAATTGCATTAGATTTTAATGCTACATTAAATATTACAATTAAATTATATTATTTGTATTATAAATAAAATTATACATTTTTTTAATATTAAAAAAGAAATATCTTTTGAATAATGCTTCGTAAGACACTGTTTGCTAAATCAATCTTTTACAATTTGAAAAAGTGGTAAAGAGAACAATATAATTCTCTTATTATTACAAATAAATTGTGTAGATATAAAGAGTATAAATTATATACTTACAATTCAGAAAGTATAAAATTTCGAATGCAGTTAGCCTCTGATCGATCGCAAATCACGGGTATCGTAGTGAAAAGAATACAGCGTCCGGTACACACTAATAGCATAATACTGAATGAATACATTCTTTCTATTCATTCAGTATTATGTATCCAAACCGTTTGACGCATGTGCATTTTCGATAGGGGATGAGAAACTTCGAATGCGCATTTGGACGCCGATAGCCGATTAGCGCATGCGCATTTGTTAGCAATATCGGGAACGAGCTTTGAAGATTACGTGTAGAGCGGGTGGGACCGCTCTATACGAAATGACTACAAAATCCAGGAAGAGGAGGGTGGGAGGAGTAAAGCCAATAACGGTAGGGAAATAAATAAGGTAAATATAAATGATTAGATCAAAGTAAAGAACAAACAAAACAGGCGAAAATGATATATTGAACATATAGAGTATTAGGATATTTTGAAATGAGGAAAACTTTACTTTCACTTTAATCTACATTGTGCTTCATAAATATGTGTTTTAAAAGCTGCACATTTTATTAAAGGGATAGGAAAGTCAAAATTAAACTTGCATCATTCAGAAAAAGCAGGGGATTTTAAGACACTTTTAAATTCACTTCTATTTTCAAATGTGCTTCATTCTCTTGGTATCCCTTGTTGAAAAATAATATGCACATATCCTACACTAGTGGGAGCTAGCTACTGATTGGTGCCTGCACACATTTGTCTCTTGTGATTGGCTAACTACATGTGTTCAACAAGCTGCCAGTAGTGCAATGTTGTTCCTTCAGCAAAGAATAACAAGAGAATGAAGCAAATTTGATAAAAGAAGTAAAATAGAAAGTTGTTTAAAATTGCATGTTCTATCCAAATCATAAAAGAAAATGTTGTGGCTTGCTGTCTATTTAAGTATATTTCCAAAATGCAAATCACATGATAGATAGATAGATAGATAGATAGATAGATAGATAGAGTGGGCATTGAAAAGAATCACCACCCCTTAAAAATAATCACATTTTGTTGCTTTGCAGCCTGAAATAAAGACAGACACCGTTTTTGTTTATCCAGATGTAATTACTCAGTGCAACTTATAATATCCAAGTGAAAGCTATAACACCAACATGTCAGGCAAAAATAAAGACAATTCAAAAACAGAATCACTGAGTTGCAAAAAGAATTACCCCCTCCCAAAATTACTTGTAGACTCAATCAGGTGTTGCTAATCACCTTCTCAACGGCACACACAAAGCCATTTAATCTTCAACTGTGATCAGATGTGGGCATTGATTAGCTCAGCATGAAAAGAGCATTGTAGTCCCTGGTTGTGCAACTGACGCAAACAGTCAACTATGGCTGGCAAGGCACTGTCAAAAGATCTCCGGGATAATGTTGTGGACAGGCACCAGTCAGGAGAGGGATACAAGAAAATATCAAAGGCTTTATCAATGCCTAGAAGCACAGTGAAGTCTATTATTAAGATCAGGATGTCGCTCCAAACTGGATAAAAGTGCCAGGAGGAAACTGGTCAGAGAGGCTACCAAGAGGCCCACAGCAGTTGCAGAAATGTATGACAAAGAGTGGTCATTGTGTGCATGTGACAACAATGTCACAAATTCCCCACAAATGTGGCTTGTATGAGAGGGTTGCAAGAAAAAAGCCACTCTTCAAGAAAGGCCACATGCAGTCACGACTCAGCTTTGCCATAACACACCTAGGAGATTCTAAAGCCACAGGGAAAAAGGTGTTATGGTCAGATGAGACTAAAATTGAGACCGAAAGGGTCGGAGACACGATCAGGCGGATCGAGTAATGGCTCTAGAAGGACAGAGCTAAGCCCGTTGTAGACATCTTGAAGCAAGCAAATCATTGGAGCCGTTAACAACTGCCGGATCTTTTTGCTCAAAGCTTGAGCAGCTTGCAGGCAGCGCATTATAGCCAACTCAGGAGCGCTGCAGTTCCGGTCCTTACACAGGAGCACGAAAACCTTTGACCCGAGCCTATATGGTCAGCGCTGAACTTCTCTTATCACCTGCATTTCATCAAGGGCATTAAGTAAAATGGGACTTACCTGAATAGTGCTCATCTGCTCACAGAGCCTGCAAGAAACAAAGCCAGAGTGGCAGTTGGAGGACAGCCAGAGTTGTAGTGACCGGGTGTGACAGAACACTGGCAGGCCTTGGTGACGGGGTTCCCGGGAGGCTCAGGTGACGTGTGCATACAACGACGAGAGGCGACTCTCTGGCATCGGTCTGTGACTCTCACAGATCTAGGCCTGGGCGGAATAGCTGATCCTGAATAGTTGACGGGAGGTGCTTGTGGCGTGAGTCGACACAGAGGGCCACTGACCAAAGCCAACAGCAAGGAAACATTGTATGAATCAGCACTGGTAGTCAGCCGACAGGAACCTAACAGTGCCTTGGTATGAAGTAACGGTGAGGGTTTGCATGGCGAATATGCTCTAAAGGCAATTTACTATCAACAGTTTAGATCTTGCGGCTAATTTACCCGGGACTCATTCCCTGCACTATTATATCTAGTGGGGTTGCAGATCCTACACTGGCAGTGGTGATTTTTTGGCCTTTAAGTGAGAAAAAGAATTTGGGCATAATCACCATGTGTATAAAATAGGATGCATGCACGTTAAGGCAACATATATGCATGGACTCTTGTAGTGGAGATGAAAGAAGCAGGTCTGTTAGAAGGTGTATACATTCTGCTGGATTAAGGAACTGTTAAATATTCTTGCCTTACAAGTACATTGAGCTGGGCCTATAAAGTGGTTTGTCAGAAAGCAAGTCTACTGCCGTTGTTAATATTCCCCAATATCAAGGCTCTTTAGGTATATGATAATCACCGTTCTCTATAAGGAGGCTGTCTGCTGGGCGCATTGAGGCCTGCTCAAATGTGTTAAATAAAAATGGCGTGTAATACCTACCAACGGTGATATAAGGGGCACATTGCTATGTAAACCCCAACATTTTTATATATCTGAAGGACTGTATAAATTGGAAACTACTTGTGGCAGAACGTCATATTCTATTCAAATATATATTTGGTTTGTAAAGCAGCACATCAGAAAGCAGGCTTTTTTTTTGTGCCAATATACCTGGAAACTAGGGGACTTCATGCAGGTTATACACACCGTGCTTTATAACCAGGTTGCCAGAAGGGCTGATGGAGGCCTTTAAAATCTGGTGATTAAGAACTTGCCTGCAACAGTTGCTAATGGTGGAGTAAGGCACATTCCTTTGCCCAAACTGTGTTATGTGCATAAATTGTTTGGACTATATAAATTGGAATTATATGTGTAGAAGTTCACAGTATACGCAGTTATCTAGTTTATCTGGCTTAAATTATAAATTGATTCAGTAGCTTACCTGAATTGGGAGAATTGTATAATATATACTAATATGTAATAATTGTATAGCTAAGGATTTTCCTCTATCTTCTGATTACTTCTCTTGGTTGCTACAGTTGCTATAGTTGTAAGCATAGGCGCTGACTGGTGACACACAACAATATATTATTAACTCTTTTCACTTACACGCAGGGTTTTCTCATTCACTTTAGACACCCCAGACTCTCCCCCTCTGATTAAGGGGAGCACAAACACAGCATTTCACCTCCACAGAGGCCTCCTTGGGGTCTACTGTGGCTTTCTCCCTTGCACAGCCAGTTAGTGGCTCTATATAATCAGTTTTAGTTTTGCTTGTTTTATTTTTTTATATATTTTTTGCATTGTATTGTATTTTTATTCACTGTATTAACCTTTACTCGAGTAGCAAGTACACATATTCTATGGATAGATTTATCACTAATCTCAAACCTAAATCACCAAACATGCCGCCCAAAATCAGAGACAGGAAAAATAGGAATAGCACTGACAATGTCTCTAGTTCCCCCTCTTCAGTTACTTTAACAGAGACACATACATTAGACTTCCACGATATAGTCAAACAAATCACAGAACTTATGTTACCACAATATCACCTTAACTTAAGGAAAATTCAATTGATACTGAATAGCTATCAAGCATACTCGCAGAGAATAAATTTGTCAAAGGGGCCTGATGTAGCAATAGTTTCAATAGATGCGGAGAAGGCCTTCGACTCCATTACTTGGAACCACCTGTTCACAGTGCTTTCTAAGTTTGGAGTCGAGGGACCCTTCTTTAATTTTATTCATGTAATTTTTTAACTATCCCAATGCTGCTATTATCATTAATGATAGGCCTTCAGTCAATTTATATAAGGGATCAAGACATGGATGCCCCCTGTCCCCTTACCTATTTAATTTGGAGCTGGAACCTCTAGCTATTTGTTTAAGAATAGAAATTGAAGGGATCAAAGTGGGCACAAGAAAGGTCACTACACTTTTATATGCGGATGACCTACAACTGCTAATGTCAAATAATGGAAGAAACATCCCTCTACTTACACAAATACTACAGGAGTTTAGTGCCTTTTCGGACTATAAAATTAATACATCTAAAACAGAAATCTTCTGCCTAAAGAAACAAAAAGACTCATATCAATGCTGCCAGTTCAAAGAAGTGAAAGAAGCATTCACGTATTTAGGTATTAAATTATCTAAAGATAGAAATGACTGGTACACGCTTAATTACTCCCAAATTTTTGCCAAAATTAAGCATGACTTGGAAAATTGGGCTAAATTCAAAGTAACTTTAAAAGGTAAAGTGAATTTAATAAAAATTGTGATATTTCCTAAACCTCTCTATCTAATGCAAAATCTCCCAATTATGATAAATCGGAAAGATCTAAATACATTTAAACAGGTGTGCCTCCAATTCTTGCGTGTGTGTGTGGGGGGGGGGGGGGACGGAGAGCCATTGCTCTCTTGTTTAAAACACTTTCACTATTTAGGGCTGATGGAGGATTGGCACTACCAGACATTGAAGTTTATAATTTAGGGGGTTATCGTGACGATAACATTAGACTGGCTAACTGGAACTGACTACTATGCAGCCCAAGCTATGGAAGAAAATTTAGTTCAGCCATATTCTCTTAAGGCTCTCCTCCATTGTACCTCTGATAAGTGGCCCCTTAAAATGAGACAACTGCCTGTTGTTCAAAATGTGATTGCCGCATGGCAAAAAATACTTAAAATGCTGCAGATTAATCCTAGATTTTCCAAATATCTGACTATCATGGGCAATCCCAATTTCATCCCGGCGCTAAACTCTAAATATTTTAGAGAGTGGGCTTCAAAGGGACTATTGTATATATTGGAAAGAACAGCAAGAAAACCAATGGCACTATGTATAAACTTGTTGGGACTTCTGAAAGCTCAAAATATCTTGGTAATTTAATATTTATAAATAGATATATAATGAGCAAAGTGGTGCTGTATATTAGACAAACTTAGAAAGCACTTAGGAGGTGAAAGGAATACACATATAGCACTCAAAAAGTCTCAAGTGTATAGATAATTATTGAGTGTGATCTCACATTATGATCACAACTAGTAATGGTTGTAAGTAACTTGAATTCCAAATCTCAGAAAGAGAAAAAAGGGGGTGGAAAAGGATTCTTTAAAATTTAACTTTTAATAAGTTCTATTGTGTTAAAATTAAAGGGAAACAATTACTTTAAAAACACACACACAGAACTACTTTTGCTAAGATCACTTGAATCAAAAATATACACTTGTGTACAACAGTAATAATGCTTGGATATTGTCGCCAGGAGGGTCAAATGAAAAAATGAATAAATTGAGCGTCATAAATAGAGGCCAAGAGCGTTACACTCACGATACCCTTTGAAAAAGCCGTGCTAGATGGCGAAACATGTTAGGGACTTGGTGAGGAGTCAATGGGAACTCCTGTGTTTTAATAGCCACCCTAGCTATTTTTGTTAAATATCACGATCCAAAGAACTTACTTATTTAGCGTGCAAACAGTTGTGCTGGGAATTTGAGTAATGGTGTTGGTGGTCAATCAAGTGATAACATCATTAAACAGAGGTGAGAAAAAAATATAAGAAAAATATAACCAACGGGTAGATTTTACCCAGTATATACTATTAAGATACAAATTCGCCTGCAATAGTGGAGGGTGTTAACGACAAACCACACTTTGTTCAACTTATACCACACTTTGTTTGAAAATTAAATTGAGGTGTATCGGTTGATAAACAAATTGAACTATAAAGAGAGAAGAACAGAGGCACCACCATGGCCTAGTACCACCAGAGCATATGTATGTAGATGCAGGTAGATTTATATACTCACAAACATAAAGCACCCAGCGGTGCTAGTAGGGCAGACTGGAACTTCGCAGTGGTCCAGCTCACTGATGACCCTCAGCAGAAATCCAATCAGAGTTCCATGGAAAGGCCAGTAGTCAGGTGCCTGAGTGGACAAGAGAGGCAAACCAACATGGCCCAATAACATTTGGACAGGGGAAAAATGTAACCATAAGATTATACTTACAGGATACAATACACCTCCAGGTGCAATAACAGTGTGCTGGGACCTCACAGCCGCCCAGTAGACTGTTAACCAATAGGCAAACCAAAGCAACCAGCAGCAAATGGTGCAGTATTCCCAGCAAATTATTTATATAGTAATACACCACAACAGCATGTGTATAGAGTTAAAAAATTAAAAATACTTTATTACAAAGCGACGCGTTTCTCTGCCTCCTGTGGGCTGTTTCATCAGGCTATAATACACAATAAAATATACACTTGCTATATAACAAAAAAAACAAAATCAAAACGTTTTCTGATAGGGCAACCAATTAAGACTCACACCTCTGTGTAATCACAGTTAATTATCAAGTACTTTGTTGGCATGGCAGCCACACATAAACACAGGCTTTTACAATTTTTGTCTTATAAACAAATAACAATGTGTACAAATCACAATATAAACAAGCAACTTTCATCAAATGTAATGACAATTGTAACCATAAAAATTACAAAAAATAAAAATAAAAAATTACACAATATATCAGAGCGTGTCACACCTATGTTGTGTTATTAATGATATACATATATTTACATCAATATGTATTACTAGAAATTATGCAAAGTTAATGACATTTCTTAGTTGGGATAAACTATAAGATACCTACTGTGCTATCTGCTATCGTAAGCTGTGTGTTTGATTCAAACTCTCTCGCAGCTCATATGGACGCCATTGTGTTCAAATCCAAATCTTTTTCCTTTTAGGCTACGATTCTTTGTAACAAGACCTTATTATTTGGCAATCTAATACCAAATATTTGGAGGGCTTGAACTGCATCTAGTGATTCCTAATGGTAATAATTAGAGATCATATTAGACAATCTAGATATTAACACATTATTTGTCAGAGACGCCAAGTGAAGTGTAAAACTAACCCCCCTGTGTTTGCAGATGTCATGATCACAAACGAGACTTCCTGAAATGCTACTTAGTGCATTGGGGGGAGTGTGTCAGCGCTCCAATCCCTAGAGACCAGCCCTCCTCCAATGATACATAGTACATTAGAGGGAGTGTATCTAAGAGCCAATCGATAGTGGAGATTGTCTGTGCTCCATTCAGTAACGTTAGTTGTCGAGGGAAGTGGGCGGGATCAGAGTGTGTATTCACTCGATAATGCGTGAGCATAGGGCTAATTAATAGGGGTGATAGATTCACCTATATATGAATATCTATTGAGATAGTGAATAATATAAGATATGTTGAAGAAATCTATCAGACTCTATCATATTCTTCATATCCCTCATAGTGAAAGAAAAACCGTTCCATTAGTGAATATTATATCTCGTGCTAGAGCCATTATATGAAATTAAAATGGAGGGGATACTAGATATAAGGACCAGTTATAATAAAGCAAATGAGTGTGCGAGTGTTAAGTGATCAAACTGACGAAATGTCAGAGGATGTGTGTGTAGTTTCTGATCTTGGAAACCTATAAGTGATGTTAGCGTATTTGCCAAAGTTAAACTACTGAGAAATCATGTGTGTGTCACTTATCTTATTAAGAATTAAGGGAGATATGTGTAGTGATAATTAAAAGTTTATAACTATTATGTGGTGGTAAATTGTGATTTATGAAATGACAGTCATATTAATCATGTATAACAAAATAGTGAAAAATTTAATAAAATAAGAATGAGATGAATGTATTGACCCCATGTGTGTACCTCAATGAACAAGGTATAAATATATATATATATATATCATCTTGATATTCCTATTATTTGACCCTACGTGAACCAATCTCTCAATATTAGGGTAATGTGACACCCAAATATGGAAAATAATAATAACAACTCCTAAAAATATTTCAAAATAAATTGAATAGTTGCATTGTTTAAAAAGAGTTCTACCTATGATATTATTGAGCCTCAAATATGGAGTGGTTTTCTCTGATCAAATCTCAGATACAGATATCTCCTTTTGAAGCAATTAACAGGCTAGTGAGTGGTAATAAAATATTCCTTATTGTTCATATATCTATAAAGTCATTTGGACAAATATAGTTAGACAATATATTGCCCCAAAGGATCACCTGTTATCAGGATTCCATATAGAATGGTACAGTTAATATTCATGTATCCATAGCATAGATCATTCTAAGAAAAAAGTATATATAATAAAATATGACAATGAATTGTCTTGAAATCAGAGCCTATCATCTATAGAGTAGGTCATTTAGACAGATATAGTTAGACAATATATTGTCCCAAAGGATCACCTATTATTAGGATTCCATATAGAATCATACAGTTGGTGCTCATGTGTCAATATTTCAAGAGAATATATATATATATATATATATATATATATATATATATATATATATATATATATATATATATATATATAAAATTAACTGAAGATGGTGTAAATGCACTCTCACCAACACTTGCAACTTGTCAGGGTGCTATAGAGGTAATTTATAGCAATGTAGAAAAGAAGCACTCACCGAACTTTCTCCAACAGTGACAAAAATGATTTAATGAAGTTTTAGTGACGTTTCGGGACAGCGGAAGGGACTGTTGCTGTCCCGAAACGTCACTAAAACTTCATTAAATCATTTTTGTCACTGTTGGAGAAAGTTCAGTGAGTGCTTCTTTTCTACATTGCTATATATATTTTTATATATATATATATATATATATATATATATATATATATATATATATATATATATATATATATAGTATGACTTGAAGTCAGATCCTATCATCTAAATGCTCTCTGAAATAATCAGAAAGCCGCCATTTCAAGATTTTCATTAAGCCCTTCAGGCTGAAGTGTTTGCAATTTTTTGATACAGTATTTCTCCCTTTTTCTGAGAGTCATAAATGCACCAGAACAAGATCTAGAAATTACTTCTATGGGTGTAATTTTCATAGGGTTTTTCTGTTTTCTGTGGTGAATCAAACAATGTCTAGACACACTGTGGGATTTGGAATTCTTTTTAATATTGTATGAATGTTCTCCCCATCTTTTTTTGATCTTACGACAGGTACGTCCCACATATTGTACCCCACATTTACAACTTAAAAGGTATATGACGAAAGATGTCTCACATGTCATAAATCCGTTGATGTTGAAAGTCTCACCTGTAGTATGTGATGTAAAAGTAGAGGCCCTGTGAGATATGGAACTACACATCCCACAGCGTTTTCTACAACACTTGGATATTCTGTTATTGAGATTACTCATACCCATTGGGTTAATCCAAGGACTGTTACTGATGGAATATTTGTCCCTTATAACCTTACTGGGAGCTAGAGCAGTTTTTAAAGTAGGTGCTCTTCTGAACACCACTTTAGGTTTCATACCTATTATTTTCTTAAGAGTGGGGTCATTGGTCAATACAGGCCAATGTTTATTGAGGATTTTACATATGTATTTTGTAATGAATAATGGTGGATTAGATTCTTTAAATGCTTCTTGATGTCTCTGTTTCTTATTGAAATAGCTAGACCTATCCTCATTTCTAACTCTATTGATTTCACGATCAATTCAATCTTGTGGGTAACCTTTCTCAAGGAATCTAGCCCCAATCACTTGAGCCTGTATATCATAGTCCTCTATTCTGGAACAGTTCCTTCTAATTCTTCTAAATTGTCCGTAAGGGACATTCATCTTCCAGCATTTGTAATGGCTACTCTCAAAATGGAGAAAGCTATTACAATCAACAGTTTAAAGAAAGTTTTGGAGGAAACCTTCCCATCTGAGGTCCTCCCCAAAATAAGATCTAAGAATTCAATTTCATCTTGTTTGATGTTATGGGTAAAGGATATCCATATAAAATCCACATACAATTCCATAGTATTCTTTATTGTTTAGTATTCGATTTGCCTCCATAAGGTAGTCTTGCATATTTTGCAAAACTATCCCACCCCCTTTGTCTGCCTGTCTAATCACCAGGTCAGATCTATTCATAAGACCAGCTAAAGCTTTCCGCTCATTGTGATTGAGATTGTTTTTGAACCTTAGCTTTTTTTGTTTCTTGGCTAGTTTGTCTATATTTCCAGCACCAGATTTGCAAAGATATCAATATGACTCCCATTGCTCTTGGGCAGAACAAAGGTAGATTTGGGTCTAAGATTGGTGTGGATATATTCATCGAATAGCTCTTCCATGAGCGTATGGGGTTCATAAGTAATGTAACCCTCATTCAGGTGAGAATCCATCAGATCAGTAGTGATGGGTCTAAGATTTTCATTTCTTATTTGTTTGCCGGCAAAATATTTCTGACATAACTGTTAACATCAACAAAAATCTCATAAACATTAAAATGATTGGAAGGGCTAAAAGATAGACCTCTACCCAGAACTCTGATCTCATCATCAGTGTGAGTATGTGATGAGAGATTGAAAATACCTTTCTTAAGCCTCTCTAGTTTTTCCTTTTTGCGGGTGACGGATTTGACTCTGGTTCCTCGTTTCCGAAGGGTCTTTTTTGTCTTTGGGAAAGAGGGGGTCCCAAGGGTCCTTGCCAGACAGGTAGATCCTGAGGATAATGGCTCACCCCTAAAAAAGGCACTTGTGAAATAGTATTGTTAACATTTTCATTAATCTCATCCCCAGTGTTTTGTAATATTTGATATCTATTGGGATGTACATAGTTATGTTGTACTCTTTGATCAGTGTCTTGAGGCCCAGTGACATGATTTTGTGATCTTCTGTCATTAGGGACAGTGGAAGAAGGCATGTTATAGCCCTTATTTGAATTGGGTGTATAATTCCTATTCCTAAAGTGGGACTGGTAAGATGTATATTCCCTATTTCCAGAATTAGACTGATTATTGAATAAATTAGTATGATAGTGAGTATTGTTGGATGGTGTAGAAAAATTATATGTTTGATTGAAGTGGTTCTAGGAGTTATTTCTATTATCCATTGATGGCCTAGCCCCATTAGTGTGTTGTTGGGGAGCATAACGACTCCTGTCACCTACTGTTTGCCAACCCCCATTGTGGCTCGGTCTATTGGTGCTTGCATTATTGGCAATATTGTTAAGCCTTGGCGTTCTATTAATGCGATTATAAGTGTAAACCTGACCTTTGGAATAATCCTCATTATCTCTCTCCATTTTTTTTGTTTTTATTTGCAATAATTTGTTGCTGATATTCATCAGCTTTATCATATGTGTCCTTTCTCAAGTTCTCAAATCGGGGAGATGATTTGTGTATATCTCTATCTTTTTGTAATTTGTCAATTTCAAGCCCTACTTCATCTACTAGTGTTTGTCTGTGTTTAATTAAAATATCCATAAGGGTCATAGAACAGGTGTTCAATGCATTCTCCCAATCTTTAAGTACATCTTCATTATTTTTAAAAAGAACCATTTTTGAACATCCTAAGACCCCTAGGTATTTGGTTTTTACTTTTATATTTTTTGAGGGTATCCAAATCCCACCAGTGTCTGTGCTCAGTTTTCAAAAGAGACTCTAGTTTGTTAAAGGAAGACTGCAGAGACAGAGGTGGGTTGGATAAATCAGAACCAGATAGATCTACAATGGCCCTCCTGTTAGCTCGTTCGGATGAGGAGAGCATATTTAATACAATGAGCAGAAGAGTAAGGCAGATATATAAGTGTAAAAACTCCAACTCAAATATCAGATGAGATATATAAATGAAAATAGAGGATGCAGCTACCCCTAGTGTTGACCTATACAGACAATATAAAATATAGAGGGTTGTGTACACACGCTCACCACACCCTTTAGGGGGCGCCTCCTAATATGAGTAGAATAAAAAATAAAACTGAATAAAACACTTAGGCCTAGATTTAGAGTTTGGCGGTAGAAGGGCTGTTAACGCTCCGCGGGTTTTTTTCTGGCCGCACCATAAATTTAACTCTGGTATCGAGAGTTCTAACAAATGCTGCGTTAGGCTCCAAAAAAGGAGCGTAGAGCATTTTTACCGCAAATGCAACTCTCGATACCAGAGCTGCTTACGGACGCGGCCGGCATCAAAAACGTGCTCGTGCACGATTCTCCCATAGGAAACAATGGGGCTGTTTGAGCTGAAAAAAAACCTAACACCTGCAAAAAAGCAGCGTTCAGCTCCTAACGCAGCCCCATTGTTTCCTATGGGGAAACACTTCCTACGTCTGCACCTAACACTCTAACATGTACCCCGAGTCTAAACACCCCTAGCCTTACACTTATTAACCCCTAATCTGCCGCCCACGCTATCGCTGACCCCTGCATTACACTTTTAACCCCTAATCTGCCGCTCCGTAAAACGCCGCCACCTACGTTATCCCTATGTACCCCTAATCTGCTGCCCTAACATCGCCGACCCCTATGTTATATTTATTAACCCCTAATCTGCCCCCCACAACGTCGCCGACACCTACCTACACTTATTAACCCCTAATCTGCCGAGCGGACCTGAGCGCTACTATAATAAAGTTATTAACCCCTAATCCGCCTCACTAACCCTATCATAAATAGTATTAACCCCTAATCTGCCCTCCCTAACATCGCCGACACCTACCTTCAATTATTAACCCCTAAACTTCCGATCGGAGCTCACCGCTATTCTAATAAATGGATTAACCCCTAAAGCTAAGTCTAACCCTAACACTAACACCCCCCTAAGTTAAATATAATTTTTATCTAACGAAATAAATTAACTCTTATTAAATAACTTATTCCTATTTAAAGCTAAATACTTACCTGTAAAATAAATCCTAATATAGCTACAATATAAATTATAATTATATTATAGCTATTTTAGGATTAATATTTATTTTACAGGCAACTTTGTAATTATTTTAACCAGGTACAATAGCTATTAAATAGTTAAGAACTATTTAATAGTTACCTAGTTAAAATAATAACAAATTTACCTGTAAAATAAATCCTAACCTAAGTTATAATTAAACCTAACACTACCCTATCAATAAAATAATTAAATAAACTACCTACAATTACCTACAATTAACCTAACACTACACTATCAATAAATAAATTAAACACAATTGCTACAAATAAATACAATTAAATAAACTAGCTAAAGTACAAAAAATAAAAAAGAACTAAGTTACAGAAAATAAAAAAATATTTACAAACATAAGAAAAATATTACAACAATTTTAAACTAATTACACCTACTCTAAGCCCCCTAATAAAATAACAAAGCCCCCCAAAATAAAAAATTCCCTACCCTATTCTAAATTAAAAAAGTTACAAGCTCTTTTACCTTACCAGCCCTGAACAGGGCCCTTTGCGGGGCATGCCCCAAGAATTTCAGCTCTTTTGCCTGTAAAAGAATAAATACAATACCCCCCCCCCCCCCAACATTACAACCCACCACCCACATACCCCTAATCTAACCCAAACCCCCCTTAAATAAACCTAACACTAAGCCCCTGAAGATCTTCCTACCTTGTCTTCACCATCCAGGTATCACCGATCCGTCCTGGCTCCAAGATCTTCATCCAACCCAAGCGGGGTTGGCGATCCATAATCCGGTGCTCCAAAGTCTTCCTCCTATCCGGCAAGAAGAGGACATCCGGACCGGCAAACATCTTCTCCAAGCGGCATCTTCGATCTTCTTCCATCCGGTGCGGAGCGGGTCCATCTTGAAGCAGGCGACGCGGATCCATCCTCTTCTTCCGATGTCTCCCGACTAATGACGGTTCCTTTAAGGGACGTCATCCAAGATGGCGTCCCTCGAATTCCGATTGGCTGATAGGATTCTATCAGCCAATCGGAATTAAGGTAGGAATTTTCTGATTGGCTGATGGAATCAGCCAATCAGAATCAAGTTCAATCCGATTGGCCGATCCCATCAGCCAATCAGATTGAGCTCGCATTCTATTGGCTGATCGGAACAGCCAATAGAATGCGAGCTCAATCTGATTGGCTGATTGGATCAGCCAATCGGATTGAACTTGAATCTGATTGGCTGATTCCATCAGCCAATCAGAAAATTCCTACCTTAATTCCGATTGGCTGATAGAATCCTATCAGCCAATCGGAATTCGAGGGACGCCATCTTGGATGACGTCCCTTAAAGGAACCGTCATTAGTCGGGAGACATCGGAAGAAGAGGATGGATCCGCGTCGCCTGCTTCAAGATGGACCCACTCCGCACCGGATGGAAGAAGATCGAAGATGCCGCTTGGAGAAGATGTTTGCCGGTCCGGATGTCCTCTTCTTGCCGGATAGGAGGAAGACTTTGGAGCACCGGATTATGGATCGCCAACCCCCGCTTGGGTTGGATGAAGATCTTGGAGCCAGGACGGATCGGTGATACCTGGATGGTGAAGACAAGGTAGGAAGATCTTCAGGGGCTTAGTGTTAGGTTTATTTAAGGGGGGTTTGGGTTAGATTAGGGGTATGGGGGTGGGGGGTTGTAATGTTGGGGGGGGGGGGTATTGTATTTATTCTTTTACAGGCAAAAGAGCTGAAATTCTTGGGGCATGCCCCGCAAAGGGCCCTGTTCAGGGCTGGTAAGGTAAAAGAGCTTGTAACTTTTTTAATTTAGAATAGGGTAGGGAATTTTTTATTTTGGGGGGCTTTGTTATTTTATTAGGGGGCTTAGAGTAGGTGTAATTAGTTTAAAATTGTTGTAATATTTTTCTTATGTTTGTAAATATTTTTTTATTTTCTGTAACTTAGTTCTTTTTTATTTTTTGTACTTTAGCTAGTTTATTTAATTGTATTTATTTGTAGCAATTGTGTTTAATTTATTTATTGATAGTGTAGTGTTAGGTTAATTGTAGGTAATTGTAGGTAGTTTATTTAATTATTTTATTGATAGGGTAGTGTTAGGTTTAATTATAACTTAGGTTAGGATTTATTTTACAGGTAAATTTGTTATTATTTTAACTAGGTAACTATTAAATAGTTCTTAACTATTTAATAGCTATTGTACCTGGTTAAAATAATTACAAAGTTGCCTGTAAAATAAATATTAATCCTAAAATAGCTATAATATAATTATAATTTATATTGTAGCTATATTAGGATTTATTTTACAGGTAAGTATTTAGCTTTAAATAGGAATAAGTTATTTAATAAGAGTTAATTTATTTTGTTAGATAAAAATTATATTTAACTTAGGGGGGTGTTAGTGTTAGGGTTAGACTTAGCTTTAGGGGTTAATCCATTTATTAGAATAGCGGTGAGCTCCGATCGGAAGTTTAGGGGTTAATAATTGAAGGTAGGTGTCGGCGATGTTAGGGAGGGCAGATTAGGGGTTAATACTATTTATGATAGGGTTAGTGAGGCGGATTAGGGGTTAATAACTTTATTATAGTAGCGCTCAGGTCCGCTCGGCAGATTAGGGGTTAATAAGTGTAGGCAGGTGTCGGCGACGTTGAGGGGGGCAGATTAGGGGTTAATAAATATAATATAGGGGTCGGCGGTGTTAGGGGCAGCAGATTAGGGGTACATAGGGATAACGTAGGTGGCGGCGATTTGCGGTCGGAAGATTAGGGGTTAATTATTGTAAGTAGCTGGCGGCGACGTTGTGGGGGGCAGGTTAGGGGTGAATAAATATAATACAGGGGTCGGCGGGGTTAGGGGCAGCAGATTAGGGGTACATAAATATAACGTAGGTGGCGGTCGGCAGATTAGGGGTTAAAAATTTTAATCGAGTGGCGGCGGTGTGGGGGGGACCTCGGTTTAGGGGTACATAGGTAGTTTATGGGTGTTAGTGTACTTTAGGGTACAGTAGTTAAGAGCTTTATAAACCGGCGTTAGCCAGAAAGCTCTTAACTCCTGCTATTTTCAGGCGGCTGGAATCTTGTCGTTAGAGCTCTAACGCTCACTGCAGAAACGACTCTAAATACCGGCGTTAGAAAGATCCCATTGAAAAGATAGGCTACGCAAATGGCGTAGGGGGATCTGCGGTATGGAAAAGTCGCGGCTGAAAAGTGAGCGTTAGACCCTTTAATCACTGACTCCAAATACCAGCGGGCGCCCAAAACCAGCGTTAGGAGCCTCTAACGCTGGTTTTGACGGCTACCGCCGAACTCTAAATCTAGGCCTTAATATATAAAAAATAAAAATAAAACAATACATGCGTTAAAAAATGCAGCACAGAATCAAAATAAAAGAGTACAAGTATATAGAAAAAGTCCATAAAAACCAATAGAACAACATTCCCAAAGAAGAGGCAGCACTCTGTCAAAGGACGGCCATCCTGGTAATCAGAATCTGTAAAGAGAGAAGAACAGAGGCGCCACCATGGCCTAGCACAACCAGAGCATATGTATGTAGATGCAGGTAGATGTATATACTCGCAAACATGAAGCACCCAGCGAGCATTTAGATGATAGGATCTGACTTCAAGTCATACTATATACTGTATATATATATATATATATATATATATATATATATACTAGTCCTAAAGCCCGTTCACATGGGCCATTTTTTGCAGTACAGCGGTCCCACCCCTTGCGCTCTCTCCTTCCCCCTCTCTTTTGCTCTCTCTCCCCCCCAATCTTTTGCTCTCTTTCCACCCTCTCTTTTGCTCTCTCTCTCCCCCCTCTCTTTTGCTCTCTCTCTCCCCACTCTCTTTTTTGTGCTCTCTCTCCCCCCTCACTTTTGCGCGCTCTCTCTCCTCCTCTCTTTTGCGCTCTCTCTCTCCACCTCTTTTGTGCTCTCCCTGTCCCCCTCTCTTTTGCGCTCTCTCCCCCCTCTCTTTTGTGCTCTCTCTTCCCCTCTCTTTTGCTCTCTCTCTCTCTCCCCCATCTCTTTTGCGCTCTCTCTCCCCCTCTCTTTTGAGCTCTCTCTCTCCCCATCTCTTTTTCGCTCTCTCTCCCCCTCTCTTTTGAGCCCTCTCTCTCCCCCATCTCTTTTGCGCTCTCTCTCCCCTCTCTTTTGAGCTCTCTCCCCCTCTCTTTTGAGCTCTCTCCCCCTCTCTCCTCTCTCTCTCTCCCCTCTCATCTCTCTCTCCCCTCCTCTCTCTCTCCCCTCTCTCTCTCTCTTGTGCTCTCTCTCCCCCTCTTTTGCTCTCTCTCTCTCCCCCCTCTCTTTTGCGCTCTCTCTCTCCCCTCTCTTTTGCGCTCTCTCTCCCCCCCTCCCTTTTGCGCTCTCTCCCCCCCCCTCTCTTTTGCTCTCTCTCTCTCCCCCTCTCTTTTGTGCTCTCTCTCTCCCCCCTCTTTTGCTCTCTCTCTCTCCCCCTCCCTTTTGCGCTCTCTCTCTCTCCCCCCTCTTTTGCTCTATTTCCCCCCTCTCTTTTGCTCTCTCTCTCCCCCCTCTCTTTTGCTCTCTCTCTCTCCCTCCTCTCTTTTTCGTGCTCTCTCCTCCTCTCTTTTGCGCGCTCTCTCTCCCCCCCTCTCTTTTGCGCTCTCTCCCCCCTCTTTTGCACTCTCCCTGTCCCTCTCTCTTTTGCGCTCTCTCCCCCCTCTCTTTTGCACTCTCTCTCCCACTCTCTTTTGCTCGCTCTCTCTCCCCCATCTCTTTTGCGCTCTCTCTCCCCCTCTCTTTTGAGCTCTCCCCCTCTCTTTTGAGCTCTCTCTCTCCCCCCCTCTTCCCTCTCTCCCCTCCTCTCTCTCTCTCCCCTCTCTCTTTTGTGCTCTCTCTCTCCCCTCTTTTGCTCTCTCTCTCCCCCCTCTCTTTTGTGCCTCTCTCTCCCCTCTCTCTTCCCCCTCTCTTTTGCGCTCTCTCCCCCCTCTCTTTTAATCTCTCTCTCCCCCCTCTCTTTTGTGCTCTCTCTCTCCCCCCTCTTTTGCTCTCTCTCCCCCCTCTCTTTTGCACTCTCTCTCCCCCTCTCTTTTGCGCTCTCTCCCCCCTCTCTTTGCGCTCTCTCCCAACCCTCTTTTGCTCTCTCTCTCTTCCCCATCTCTTTTGCGCTCTCTCTCCCCCTCTCTTTTGAGCTCTCTCTCCCCCATCTCTTTTGCGCTCTCTCTCCCCCTCTCTTTTGAGCTCTCTCTCTCCCCCCTCTCTCTCTCCCGTCTGTGTCCCCCCCTCTCCTCTCTCTCTCCCCTCTCCCTCCCCCCTCTCCTCTCTCTCTCCCTCCTCTCCTCTCTCTCTCCCTCCTCTCCTCTCTCTCTCCTCCTCTCTATCTCGCGACCGCGCCTGGCCACGCCCCCTTCACACACGACCACGCCCCATTCACGGCCACCCATGCCCGGCCACGCCCACTTCACGCCCCACCACGCCCCCGCTCATGCCCGGTGACGCCCACTTCTGCCGCTGATCAGCTAGGGAGTAGGACTCAAAGGCCAGGTGTGTTTGTCCTCGTGCTGTCTCTACTGCGCATGACAGCTTCGGACAAACACACTTGGCCTTTTATATAATAGGATATTTTCTCTTGAAATAACTTATGCTATTGACACATGAACACCAACTGTATCATTCTATATGGAATCCTAATAATAGGTGATCCTTTGGGACAATATATTGTCTACCTATATTTGTCTTAATGACCTACTCTATAGATATAGATGATAGGCTCTGATTTCAAGACAATTCATTGTCATATTTTATTATATATACTTTTTTCTTAGAATTTCTATGCTATGGATACATGAATATTAACTGTACCATTCTATATGGAATCCTGATAACAGATGATCCTTTGGGGCAATATATTGTCTAACTATATTTGTCCAAATGACTTACTTTATAGATATATGAAAAATAAGGAATATTTTATTACCACTCACTAGCCTGTTATTTGCTTCAAAAGGAGATATCTGTATCTGAGATTCGATCAGAGAAAACCACTCCATATTTGAGGCTCAATAATATCATAGCTAGAACTCTTTTTGAACAATGCAACTATTCAATTTATTTCGAAATATTTTTAGGAGTTGTTATTATTATTTTCCATATTTGGGTGTCACATTACCCTAATATTGAGAGATTGGTTCACGTAGGGTCAAATAAAAGGAATATCAAGATGAGATATATATACAGTATTTATACCTTGTTCATTGAGGTATACAAATGGGGTCAATACATTCATCTCATTCTTATTTTATTTTTCACTATTTTGTTATACATGATTAATATATTAATATGACTGTCATTTCATAAATCACAATTTACCACCACATAATAGTTATAAACTTTTAATTATCACTACACATATCTCCCTTATTTCTTAATAAGATAAGTGACACACACACGATTTCTCACTAGTTTAACTTTGGCAAATACGCTAACATCACTTATAGGTTTCCAAGATCAGAAACTACACACACATCCTCTGACATTTCGTCAATTTGATCACTTAACACTTGCATTTATTATAACTGATCCTTATATCTAGTATCCCCTCCATTTTAATTTCATATAATGGCTCTAGCACGAGATATAATATTCACTAATGGAACGGTTTTTCTTTCCCTATGAGGGATATGAAGAATATGCACATAGTCTGATAGATTTCTTCAACCTATCTTATATTATTCACTATCTCAATAGATATTCATATATAGGTGATTCTATCACCCCTATTAATTAGCCCTATGCTCACGCATTATCGAGTGAATACACACTCTGATCCCACCCACTTCCCTCGACAACTAACGTTACTGAATGGAGCACAGACAATCTCCACTATCGATTGGCTCTTAGATACACTCCCTCTAATGTACTATGTATCATTGGAGGAGGGCTGGTCTCTAGGGATTGTAGCGTTGATACACTCCCCCCAATGCACGAAGTAGCATTGGAGGAAGTCTTGTTTGTGATCATGACGTCTGCAAACACAGTGGGGTTAGTTTTACACTTCACTTGGCGTCTTTGACAAATAATGTCTTAATATCTAGATTGTCTAATATGATCTCTAATTATTACCATTAGGAATCACTAGATGCAGTTCAAGCCCTCCAAATATTTGGTATTAGATTGCCAAATAATAAGGTCTTGTTACAAAGAATCGTAGCCTAAAAGGAACAGATTTGGATTTGAACACAATGGCGTCCACATGAGCTGCGAGGAGGGAGAGAGAGTTTGAATCAAACACACAGCTTACGATAGCAGATAGCACACTAGGGTCTCTATTTATTAAAGGTCTTGCGGACCTGATCCGACAGTGCGGATCAGGTCCGCAAGACCTTGCTAAATGCGGAGAGCATTTAACATTGCACCAGCAGCTCACGCTGCCCCCTGCTGACTCGCGGCCAATCGTCCGCCAGCAGGGAGGTGTCAATCAACCCACTCGTAGTTGATCTCCGGCGATTCCTGTCTGCCTGTCATAACTTGTGTTTCTGGCGGAGCTTGATAAATATGGGCCTAGGTATCTTATAGTTTATTCCAACTAGGGAATGTCATTAAACTTTGCATAATTTCTTTTTTTTTATTTTAATTTTTATTGAGGACAGTACATATAATATAAAGTTACATCATGAATACAATATACAATCTTGCATACATTAACTTCGTATTTGATAAACTCAGATTTAAGAAAATTCAGTCCTCATTTTTATCCCCTAGGTGAAGTTGGACACTCTTGGTCCAATAATAACAGGATGAAAAGTCACAAGGGGTATACATTAAACATGGTACATATATATAACAAACAGAACATAGAACTCTGCATCATATAATAAGGAAAAAATGATTGTTACGCAAGCATAACAAATGGAACTGTAGTAAGAAAATAGATGCAAAACACCAGGACTGACAGATTAAACATTAAATATAACCACACATATGTTATATTATGTAAATAGATTATAGGAGAATATAAAATTACCAGTGATCCAAAGTTACACCTTCAGAGTTATAAGTAACATGTCTTTATAATTACATAAAGGCAGTTTCTACGCCAGATATACTGAAACCCTCCCCCATGCCGTCTCGGCCGCCGACAACGCAAGGGAAGGCCAGACACCAAAGTACAAAGTATGCCTAACTTATTTTAACTATAGACATAATAATTAAAGGATTGTCACCTTATAAAAATATAATTAGGAACTTCTGAAGGTGGTAGATATTGTAACCTAATTGTGGTATTAAGTTCCCGTCCTGTTGATACAGTGGTCAACTATTTGCTTTAACTTTTTGGAATTATATAAACAAGGACAGTTTGGTGCAGGGGTGATGTTATAACCAGGTAAAACATTCTAGCTTGTCTTTAAGAGCAAAAACTACACTTAGCTCCCAAGTTCTCAATAAGAATTATATACATTGGGGCTATAATAATTTGGGAACCCACAGGTATTGAAAATAATATTTGCATATACATTCTCCCTATTTCCTTAGGTTATAGTGTGTAGATACCGTACAAAAACAAAATCTCATTAACATATAAGCATCTGGCATTTGAAACCTTTTTCTGATTATGTAGAAACTCCACATAGTCCAAAAATTACCAGTTTTCAGGGATTTTCAGCATATGATACCAAACCTTAGGGTAAAATAAGTTTGATATTTTCAGGAACCATAAAGCACCATTTTGTGGATCGATAGAGGACCAAGCTCTAAATGACACTGATTCCGCGGTCTCCCAGGATCCCTCCCCAAAATCCCGGGGCAGCCGCTCAGAAACCAGTCCCTGTTTAGTTTTTAAGCTTATTAGTGCAGCTGCACCATTAACCCCAAAGTGAGGGAGATCATGAGATACTCCATGTATGGCTCCGGTATTGTCGGCATAGTTATTGAAGATTTTTAGCCCTTCTGTATGCTGTGTTGGAGCAAGTGTTGTTTCAAACTGATAGCTAGCCAGTGTTTTCTCCATGTAGGCTGTTGGTAAAAAAAAACAAGTCGCCTGCTGGCTTACCCTATTTACGTTCTCTATTGAGGGATCAATATCCATTTGTGCCAACAGCTGGGAGGTGCTCGGTTGATGCAGATCTCCAGCCAATGAAGCTTCATGCTGCACGGCCTCCCCGGGCCCTAGGGACAGGCCGAGCTCCCATGTTGCAGATGGATTTGTTGTCGGCACCTCCGTTGTTGTAGGCGGTATCTTATTCATAAGAATCTGAAGCTCATGTGCCGAAGTTGCCTTCTCTATCAGAGGCTGAAAGATCCTCTCCAATTTGAGGAAGATGAAGTAAAGCGTAGTGGAGGGGCTCTTATCCCATGTGTCAGCTAATAGGGGAGCTACCGTACCGGTCTCCATGATCCTCCACTCAGTAACGTTATAAAAGGCAGGGAACGTTATAAATAGTTTAAGATGTCAGGATAGGTTTAGATGTGCGGTCAGTCCTGGTGAATCACCCCGGTATACCGGGGGGAGACGCTGCCTGTGTAGATCACCGCTGCAACAGGCCTCAATTGTCCAATTCCAGCCCTGGGGTCATAAATACAGCTAAATGTCTCCAATTTTGTTATATGTTCTTTAAGTGTTTCCGAATGATCTCTTGGTGGAGTCAGATGCTGTAGTTGTGGAACTTTATACAGCGGATTAAAGGACACTCTCCCGGAGCTCATGGAAAGTGCGACTACACCGAGCCGCTAGTATGACACACCCAACTTTGCACAATTTCTAGTAATACATATTGATGTAAATATATGTATATCATTAATAACACAACATAGGTGTGACACGCTCTGATATATTGTGTAATTTTTTTTGTTGTTGTAATTTTTATGGTTACAATTGTCATTACATTCGATGAAAGTTGCTTGTTTATATTGTGATTTGTACACATTGTTATTTGTTTATAAGACAAAAATTGTAAAAGCCTCTGTTTATGTGTGGCTGCCATGCCAACGAAGTACTTGAAAATCATCTGTATGTTGATTATCACCTATGTTGTTCTATGTCCATTGTTGTTACCATAACAACTAATTAACTGTGATTACACAGAGGTGTGAGTCTTAATTGGTTGCCCTATCAGAAAATGTTTTGACTTTCTTTTTTTTTGTTATATAGCAAGTGTATATTTTATTGTGTATTATAGCCTGATGAAACAGCCCACAGGAGGCTGAGAAACGCGTCACTTTGTAATAAAGTATTTTTAATTTTTTAACTCTATTGGTTAACAGTCTACTGGGCGGCTGTGAGGTCCCAGCACGCTGTTATTGCACCTGGAGGTGCATTGTATCCTGTAAGTATAATCTTATGGTTATATTTTTCCACTGTCCAAACGTTATTGGGCCATGTTGGTTTGCCTCTCTTGTCCACTCAGGCACCTGACTACTGGCCTTTCCATGGAACGCTGATTGGATTTCTGCTGAGGGTCATCAGTGAGCTGGACCACTGCGAAGTTCCAGTCTGCCCTACTAGCACCGCTGGGTGCTTTATGTTTGTGAGTATATACATCTACTTGCATCTACATACATATGCTCTGGTGGTACTAGGCCATGGTGGTGCCTCTGTTCTTCTCTCTTTACAGATTCTGATTACCAGGATGGCCGTCCTTTGACAGAGTGCTGCCTCTTCTTTTGGAATGTTGTTCTATTGGTTTTTATGGACTTTTTCTATATACTCTATGTACTCTTTTATTTTGATTCTGTGCTGCATTTTTTAACGCATGTATTATTTTATTTTTATTTTTTTATATATTAAGTGTTTTATTCAGTTTTATTTTTGATTCTACTCATATTAGGAGGCGCTCCCTAAAGGGTGTGGTGAGCGTGTGTGTACACCACCCTCTATATTTTAAATTGAACTATATTATATCTAACTATCAAAACAATGTTCATAGATGTATATTGAGTGAGAGTGGTGATGAAACAGTCACATAAACGGAGAGTTGAATTAAACCAAATCAAAGCCTTTTAAGCATAAAATGACAAAAAAATAGCAAACTGAAATTTCAGCTATTGGAAACATTGTATTATACTGAAAACGTAATCCAGCCGATTTCCAAGTACATACAAAAGCAAACAGCTTAACGTCATATGTACTAATCACGCTGTACCTCAAACGCAATAAATCCGTATATAATAGTGAACACAAACTCATGATATTACACTAAGACTGAGAATCACCAACTATATAATTGCGTATTTATCATTGAGAGTGTGTAAAGGCAATTGCTTAAATTCTAAGTACATTTTTCTATTGCCTGATATACACTCCATACAAATAGTAACATTGTTCTCATTTACAAGCAGCTGAACTTTGCAACTACTAGGAAACATTGGCCTAGATTACGAGTTTTGCGGTAGATGAAAAAGCAGCGTTAACAAGTGCTAACGCTGCTTTTTCACTACCGCTGGTATTACGAGTCTTGCAGGTTTAGGGTCACTGCACACTTTTTTGGCCTTACCGCAAAACGACTTATGTAAACTTCGTAAAGTCTTTTTTCTATGGGACTTTTACAGTGCTGGTATTACGAGTCTGTCCTGGGAGGCCAAAAAGTGAGCGGTACACCCTGCGCTGTCAAGATTTCTAACGCATTTGAAAATCAGTAGTTATGAGTTTTATGATACAACGCGGTAGCATAAAACTCATAACTAAAGTGCTAAAAAGTACACTAACACCCATAAACTACCTAGTAAACCCTAAACCGAGGCCCTCCCGCATCGCAAACACTAAAATACATTTTTTAACCCCTAATCTGCTGCTCCGGACACCGCAGCCACCTACATTATATTTATGAACCCCTAATCTGCTGTCCCCAACATCGCCGGCACCTACATTATATTTATTAACCCCTAATCTGCCGCCCCCAACGTCACCTCCACTATAATAAACATATTAACCCCTAAACCGCCGCACTCCCGCCTTGCAAACATTCGTTTATTATTATTAACCCCTAATCTGCCGTCCCTAACATCATCGCCACCTACCTACATTTATTAACCCCTAATCTGCCGCCCCCAACGTCGCCGCCACTATATTAAGGTTATTAACACCTAAACCTAAGTCTAACCCTAACAAATATAATTTAAATAAATCTAACTAAATAATTCCTATTTAAAACTAAATACTTACCTATAAAATAAACCCTCAGCTAGCTATAACTTAACTATAACTAATAGTTACATTGTAGCAATCTTAGGATTTATTTTTATTTTACAGGCAAGTTTGTATTTATTTTAACTAGGTAGAATAGTTACTAAATAGTTATTAACTATTTAATAACTACCTAGCTAAAATAAATATAAAAGTACCTGTAAAATAAAACCTAACCTAAGTTACACTAACACCTAACACTACACTATAATTAAATACATTAAAATAACAAAATAACTAAAAATAAAACCCAAAACACTAACCCCATGAAGATCGAATTACCAGGAGAAGTCTTCATCCAAGCCGGGCTGAAGTCCTCAACGAAGCCGGGAGAAGTCTTCATACAAGCCGGGCGAAGTGGTCCTCCAGACGGGCAGAAGTCTTCATCCAGACGGCATCTTCTATCTTCATCCACCCGGCGCGGAGCGGGTCCATCTTCATGACATCCGACGCGGAGCATCCTCTTCATCCGACGACTAAAGACGAATGAAGGTACCTTTAAGTGACGTCATCCAAGATGGCGTCCCTTAGATTTCGATTGGCTGATAGAATTCTATCAGCCAATCGGAATTAAGGTAGAAAAAATCCTATTGGCTGATGCAATCAGCCAATAGGATTGAGCTGGCATTCTATTGGCTGTTCCAATCAGCCAATAGGATTTTTTCTACCTTAATTCCGATTGGCTGATAGAATTCTATCAGCCAATCGGAATCTAAGAGACACCATCTTGGATGACGTCACTTAAAGGTAACTTCATTCGTCTTTAGTCGTCGGATGAAGAGGATGCTCCGCGTCGGATGTCTTGAAGATCAACCTGCTTGGATGAAGACTTCTCCCGATAAATCGATCTTCATTGGGTTAGTATTAGGTTTTTTTAAAGGGACAGTCAAGTCCAAAAAAAACTTTCATGTTTTAAATAGGGCATGCAATTTTAAACAACTTCCCAATTTACTTTTATCACCAATTTTGCTTTGTTCTCTTGGTATTCTTAGTTGAAAGCTAAAACTAGGAGGTTCATATGCTAATTTCTTAGACCTTGAAGACTGCCTCTAATCTGAATACATTTTGACCACTAGAGGGCATTAGTTCACATGTTTCAAATAGATAACATTGAGCTCATGCACGTAAAGTGACCTAGGACTGAGCACTGATTGGCTAAACTGCATGTCTGTCAAAAGAACTGAAACAAGGGGGCAGTTTGCAGAGGCTTAGATACAAGGTAATCACAGAGATAAAACGTGTATTATTATAACTGTGTTGGTTATGCAAAATTGGGAAATGGGTAATAAAGGGATTATCTTTCTTTTTAAAAAACAAAAATTCTGGTGTTGACTGTCCCTTTAAGGGTGTATTGGGTGGGTTTTATTTTTAGGTTAGGGACTTTGGGCCTGCAAAAGAGCTAACTGCCCTTTTAAGGGCAATGCCTATCAAAATGTTAGTTAGTATTTTATTTGGGGGGTTGGTTGTGTGGGTGGTGGGTTTTACTGTTGGGGGGGTGTTTGTATTTTTTTTTACAGGTAAAACAGCTGATTACTTTGGGGCAATGCCCCGCAAAAGGCCCCTTGGTAGTTTAGTTTAGGCTAGGGGTTTTTCATTTTGGGGAGCTTTTTTTTATTTTGATAGGGCTATTAGATTAGGTGTAATTAGTATAAATATCTGTCATTTGTATATTATTTTCTGTAATTTAGAGGGGGGTTTTGTACTTTAGCTAATTTAATTTAGGTAATTGTATTTAATTTATTTAATTATAGTGTAGTGTTAGGTATTAGTGTAACTTAGGTTAGGTTTTATTTTACAGGTACTTTTGCGATATTGCGGATCATGTCTGCTACACATCGATAAATGCCGACAGCATACGCTCTCGGCATTTATCATTGCACCAGCAGTTCTGGTAAACTGCTGGTGCAATACCGCCCCCTGCAGATTGGCTGCTAGCAGGGGGTGTCAATCAACCCGATCATATGATTTGTGCCGATGTCTGTCTGCCGCCTCAGAGCAGGCGGACAGGTTATGGAGCAGCGGTTTTTAGACCGCTGCTTCATAACTTGTGTTTCTGGCGAGCCAAACATGGGGCATCAAGCTCCGTAAGGAGTTTGATAAATATGCCCCATGGTGTATCTTAGACCCAGTACTTAATCTCTTCAGAGCGGGTAAATAATCTATTTCACGGTTATATAAAACAATTATGAGTTTCTTTGGACAATTAAAGATGCAAAAAATTGCTCATGCATGGCTGGTTACCACAGATCTTGTCAGAAGAGCTTTAAATTAGTAGACATTGCAACACTCTCCTGGAGAGAATTGCACACTAAACTTTTAAATAGAATTTATATTACTCCAAAAATCAAAGCCAGGTGGGATAAGTCAGGATCTTACTGCCATAAATGTAAGGCACCAGAAGCGGACATATGCCATTGTTTTTGGAGCTTCCCTAAAATAAAGACATTTTGGTATAAAATTAACTATTGGGCAAACAAAATTAACCAAAATTATACACAAATAATAGATAATTATGTATTTTTCTTATTAGATGGTCAAAAAGAAAATCTTTTTAAAAACGCCCGCCATAATTATGGTAGGCAGACTATTGAATCAGAAATATTGGAAATTGAATAAAGCACCTAATTTAACAAAATTTCGCCTGAAACTTAAAAATCAGATAATTATGGAGCAAATGGATGCCTCAATAAATTCTGAAACTCAAATTAAACGATTCTTCTATAAATGGAAGAGTATAATTACAAGATACCCTAAAGAGATACAATTACTGAGTATGGCACCCTTCAGGGGCACTATGTCTCTTGAGCTAGCCATAGCAGATAATGAATTTCCGGACTTATAGACAGAGGGGAGAGGGGAGGATGTGAGGGAAAGGTATGCACTTCACCCCCCTTTTTTTCTCTTGGTTTTGTTACTGTGTTGTTTTTGTCTCTATGTGTATGGTTACTTTAAATAGGTATGAAATTCCCCAATTCATATACAAAGAGTAAAAACCTTCTGCAATATCAGATTGGTGAGCTCTCTGATTGGCAGAGAATTCGTTTTTGTTTATTTTGATAGGTGGCCTCAACACCAAACAATATGTCTGGAGGGAAATGACCACACAGTAGTTGAAGGAGAAAAATGTGAATGTCCTTGCATGGCCTAGTCAGAGCCCAGACTTAAACCCTGTTGAATATCTGTGTCATGACTTGAAGACTGCAGTCCACAAACGGTCACCATCAAATGTAACAGAACTGGAGCAGTTCTGCAAAGAAGAGAGGGCAAATGTGTCACTGTCTAGATGTGCAAAGTTATTAGAGACATATCCCAACAGACTAAAGGCTGTAATTAAAGGAAAAAGTGGTTCAACAAAATACTGACACAAGGGGGTGATCCTTTTTGCAACTCATTGATTCTGTTTTTGAATTGTCTTTATTTTTGCCTCACATGTTGGTGTTATAGCTTTCAATTGGATTCTATAAGTTGCACTGAGTAATTACAACTGGATAAACAAAAACTGTGTCTGTCTTTATTTCAGGCTGCAAAGCAACAAAATGTGATTATTTGCAAGGGGGTGATTCTATTTAATACCCACCATAGATAGATAGATGATAGATAGATAGATAGATAGATAAATGTGTGATCTTCCTGCACTGTGCACTGATTGGCACCTGAATACCTTTTACGTGCTTGTTTTGTGATGGTTTGGAGTGGGCAGAGCTATGGGATGCCATAGCTTTAAAGTGTCCCTGGATTTGTTTTTCAAATGTTGGCAACTATGCAAACAGAATCAGATAGGGAATGTGGGGTATTGTATCTTTGGATCCTGCTTGACCTTTGTAGTTTGCTGGTATCTTTTGACAGACTTGCAGTCTAGCCAATCAGTGCCTGCTCCCAGATAACTTCTCGTGCACGAGCACAGTGTTATCTATATGAAATACGTGAACTAACACCCTCTAGTGGTGAAAAACTGTTAAAATACAATCTGAAAGAGGTGGCCTTCAAGGTCTAAGAAATTAGCATATGAACCTCCTAGGTTAAGCTTTCAACTAAGAATACCAAGAGAACAAAGCAAAATTGGTGATAAAAGTAAATTGGAAAATTGTTTAAAATTACATGCTCTATCTGAATCATGAAAGTTTATTTTGGCCTAGACTGTCCCTTTAATGTGACTTTAGTGAGAAGCTACTTTAATGATAAGTCTCTATCTTATTTAGGGTTTCAAGGTGTCCAATATATAACTGGGAGGGGGGGGGGCGGCGGCGCAGTAGCGGGAGAAGCAACCTCCCTGAATTGAGTTTTTGCAGGTTGGGATGTCTGCGCTCTGAACAATTGCTGGTTCTTCTCAAATGTTGGAACTATCCTGGAAATTAAAATTTAAGAGTTGTCAAAGGGGTTCCAAAACCAAGCACACATATACACACACACACACACACACATATATATATATATACAGGTAGCCCTCAGTTTACGCCGGGGTTAGGTTCCAGAAGGAATGGTTGTAAATCGAAACCAATGTAATTTGAAACCCAGTTTATAATGTAAGTCATTGGGAACTGAGGGAGTTAGGTTCCAGGTCCCTCTCAAAATTGTCATAAGTAGCACCTAATACATTATTTTTAAAGCTTTGAAATGAAGACTTTAAATGCTAGACAGCATTATAAACCTAATAAAATAATCACACAACACAGAATATATAATTAAACTAAGTTAAATGAACAAAAACATTTGCTAAACAGCATTATAAACCTAATAAAATAATCACACAACACAGACTTCACTTGCATTTTTCTGCAAACAGTTCTTTCTGTGCATTCCAATCTGGACTGAGTTATAGACAGGAAGATCTTGTTCCCTTGAAATCTGCTCGATAGCTCAGGTCTGGTTAAACTGATTAATGTCAGCTTGCTTGGCTTTGCTGCAACACAAGCGGACAGCTCCACCTACTGGCTATTTTAATAAATGCACTGCTTCTCAATGCTTTTCAATAGCAGTCACATGACTGGAAAAAAGGTTGTTATTCTGAAACGGTGTAAATTGAACCGTTGTAAAACGAGGGCCATCTGTATGCATATACACACACACACACATATATATATATATATATATATATATATATATATATACACATACACATATACACACATATATATATATATATATATATATATATATATATATATATATATATATATACATATACATACACACACACATATATATATATATATATATATATATATATATACATATACACACACACACATATATATATATATATATATACACACACATATATATATATATATATATATATATACAGTGGGACCTCGGTTTACGAATTTAATTTGTTCTCCGGGACGTTTCGTATTGCGAAAAATTTGTAAACCGAAACACGGTTTCCCATAGGAATGCATTGAAAACCAATTAATGCGTTCCGGAGGTGAGAAAAAAGTCAAATAAAGGCTCCAAAACCTGCTGCAAAAGGCTCCAAAAGCTGCTGCAAATGGCTCCAATGGCTCCAAAAGGCTCCACAACTTGCTGCAAATGGCTCCAAAAGGCTCAACAACTTGCTGCAAATGGCTCCAAAACCTCTCCAACACCTCCACACTGCTACCCACACTTCAGTATGCAGGGGCAAACCGGGACACTTATTTCGTATTGCGAAAAAAATTCGTAAACCGAAGGGCAAACCGGGACACTTGTTTCGTATTGCGAAAAAAATTTGTAAACCGAAGCATTTTTTTTAAAGAATTTTCATTCGTAAACCGAAATTTCGTTTACCGAGTCGTTCGTTAACCGAGGTCCCACTGTATATATATATATATATATATATATATATATATATATACACACATATACATATACACACACACACACATATATAACACACACACACACACACATATACACATATACACACACATATATATATATCAGTTAAAAAGCATGTCAATTCGACCAAATATAATTTTATTTATTATATTCTGTGGGTTGGGGAGTTTATTTTTAGAATTTCCATACTTTTAACTGATTGGGACTTAAAGGGACATGAAACTCAAAACTTTCATGATTCTTATAGAGAATACTATTTTATACAACTTTCCAGTTCACTACTATTTTCTAATTTGCTTCATTCCCTTGTTATCCTTTGTTGAAGAAGCAGCAATGCATTACTGGGAGCAAGTTAACACATTGGATTAGCCAATAAGATGAGGCATATATGTGCAGCCACCAATCAGCAGCGCCTAAGCCTACCTAGTAATAGAAGAAAATGAAAAGTTGTTTTAAAATCACATACTCTATCTGAATCATGAATGAAAACATTTGAGTTTTGTGTCCCTTTAAAGAGACAATATACTGTAAAATAGTTTTTCCCTTATGTATTTCCAATGACTTGTTATACCAGCTCCATAGAATGAAATGTATGGGAAACTGGATTTTCAAGTTTATTTGTGTATATGAAATAGCTGGTTTTGTGCTTTGAAACCACAACCTATTACAATGGGTTGATTGACCATGCATGTAAAATCAGATATCATTATGTTACCACTTTGTATACACACTTGCTTCCTTATATTATATTTGTCTGCAAACCAAAGCTAAATACTTGGAGAGAACAATGAAAATCTATGCTTTTATTAGTTATCTCTTCTACACCCCCCGCCGGGAGTGACATTTCTTCTGCTGGTTGTGTTTACATTGCCTATCAATAGCATAGTAACTTTCAGTAGAAGTGGAGAGATCACAGCCTAATTAATCCATCAAATGTACAAATAAAAGTAAACAAGCTACTTGTAAACAGTTTAATACACTCTAGCAGGTAAAATGGATTATTTAGAAAAAAGTGAAAAAAACTGTTGGGTAAACTGTCCCTTTAACTCAGGCAAATAAAAAAAAAAATTCTCAAATATACTGAGGAATGGTTTAGAAAATGTATCTTCAACTAATATTCAATAGAAATAAAAAAAAAACAGTAAGGAATCTGTAAATTATAGTAGATTCATTTCAGTGACATCACCAAAACTTACTGTGAAATATTGCAATAGTGTTAACGATCAATTTCCCCGGCTCAACTTCGAATTTGAAGAAAACAATTACTAGACGCCAGAGGGCGCTGTGCGAATAACTCTCTGCCAGCTATGACCAGGTCGCTCTCTGCTCTCTGTTGTCTACAGTACGCTGCGTGCGTTTCAACCAACAACAAGACGTCACTTGCGTGTGTTGCCCCGTTCTGTAACACGGGTTGATGTCTAGTGCTGATTTTTGGAGCTGTTTCATTTTGTGTTATTTCATTTCTTACTGAGAAACTCTCTGACCTAGCACTGCCAAGATGCCGCGAATTATGATAAAGGGAGGGGTGTGGAGGAACACCGAGGTAAGGCAGAGTCAGGCCAACTTGAATCGCTTGCTGAGGGGGGTTGTCGGCATGTAGAGGGAAAATACTTGAATGTTGGTTACTTTTCTGAGGAATATGATGTCTGTCGACCCTTTACTGAGGAGACTATTGAAAACTATGCTGACAAGGGATACTGGTCACTTTTCTGAAAGGAGGGGGGCTGTTGGGTACTTTGCTGAGGGGAGGTGGGGGGCTGTTGGGCTCTATGAGGGGACGGGGACTGTTGGGCACTTTGAGGGGAGGGGGGGGGACTGTTGGGCACGTTGCTTACCGGAGGGGGGACTGTCGGGCACGTTGCTGAGGGGTTGGGGGGTCTGTCGGGCACGTTGCTGAGGGGAGATGGGGACTGTCTGCACGTTGCTGAGGGGAGCTGGGGACTGTTGGGCACGTTGCTGAGGGGAGGGGGGACTGTCGGGCACGTTGCTGAGGGGAGGGGGGACTGTCGGGCACGTTGCTGAGGGGAGATGGGGACTGTCTGCACGTTGCTGAGGGGAGCTGGGGACTGTTGGGCACGTTGCTGAGGGGAGGGGGGACTGTCGGGCACGTTGCTGAGGGGAGATGGGGACTGTCTGCACGTTGCTGAGGGGAGCTGGGGACTGTCGGGCACGTTGCTGAGGGGAGGGGGGACTGTCGGGCACGTTGCAGAGGGGAGATGGGGACTGTCGGCACGTTGCTGAGGGGAGCTGGGGACTGTTGGGCACGTTGCTGAGGGGAGGGGGGACTGTCGGGCACCTTGCTGAGGGGAGGGGGGGGGGACTGTCGGGCACGTTGCTGAGGGGAGGGGGGGGGGGACTGTCGGGGCACGTTGCTGAGGGGAGGGGGGGAACTGTCGGGCACCTTGCTGAGGGGAGGGGGGGGACTGTCGGGCACCTTGCTGAGGGGAGGGGGGGGGACTGTCGGGCACGTTGCTGAGGGGAGGGGGGGGAACTGTCGGGCACGTTGCTGAGGGGAGGGGGGGGAACTGTCGGGCACGTTGCTGAGGGGAGGGGGGGGGGACTGTCGGGCACGTTGCTGAGGGGAGGGGGGGGAACTGTCGGGCACGTTGCTGAGGGGAGGGGGGGAACTGTCGGGCACGTTGCTGAGGGGAGGGGGGGGAACTGTCGGGCACGTTGCTGAGGGGAGGGGGGGAACTGTCGGGCACGTTGCTGAGGGGAGGGGGGGAACTGTCGGGCACGTTGCTGAGGGGAGGGGGGGAACTGTCGGGCACGTTGCTGAGGGGAGGGGGGGAACTGTCGGGCACGTTGCTGAGGGGAGGGGGGGGGAACTGTCGGGCACGTTGCTGAGGGGAGGGGGGGAACTGTCGGGCACGTTGCTGAGGGGAGGGGGGGAACTGTCGGGCACGTTGCTGAGGGGAGGGGGGGAACTGTCGGGCACGTTGCTGAGGGGAGGGGGGGAACTGTCGGGCACGTTGCTGAGGGGAGGGGGGGGAACTGTCGGGCACGTTGCTGAGGGGAGGGGGGGAACTGTCGGGCACGTTGCTGAGGGGAGGGGGGGGGACTGTCGGGCACGTTGCTGAGGGGAGGGGGGGAACTGTCGGGCACGTTGCTGAGGGGAGGGGGGGAACTGTCGGGCACGTTGCTGAGGGGAGGGGGGGAACTGTCGGGCACGTTGCTGAGGGGAGGGGGGCACTGTCGGGCACGTTGCTGAGGGGAGGGGGGCACTGTCGGGCACGTTGCTGAGGGGAGGGGGGCACTGTCGGGCACGTTGCTGAGGGGAGGGGGGCACTGTCGGGCACGTTGCTGAGGGGAGGGGGACACTGTCGGGCACGTTGCTGAGGGGAGGGGGGCACTGTCGGGCACGTTGCTGAGGGGAGGGGGACACTGTCGGGCACGTTGCTGAGGGGAGGGGGGCACTGTCGGACACGTTGCTGAGGGGAGGGGGGCACTGTCGGGCACGTTGCTGAGGGAAGGGGGGACTGTCGGGCACGTTGCTGAGGGAAGGGGGGACGTTGGTCACTTTGCAGAGGGGAAGGGGGGCTGTTGGTCATTTTGCTGATGGCTGGGGGAGGACTGGGAGTCTGTTATTATTCTGAGAAGATGGAGAAATGTCAGTAACATGTTCTGTTGAAAGGGGGGAATGTTGGTCATTTTCCAGAGTAAAGGGGGGACTCTGTCATTTTCTTCAGGAGAGGGGTTTTGTTGGTCACTTTGCTAAGGAGTAGAGGGTCTGTTGTTAACTTTACTGAGGTAGCAGGGACTGCCGCTTAATTTGCTGAGATCCTGGGCTGATAGTCACTTTGCTATGGAGGGTGGTAGGGGGCTAGCTCTCTGGGGACTGTAATGTAAGAAATATTTTTTGGTAGCATAAAAAGCTTTCATTATTTTTAATCAATTTAAACTTCCTTCACAATTACAATGAACAAAATGCAGAAACTGTTTCAATCATTCTTTACAATTCATATTATTTTCTCCTCAAAGGATGAAATTCTCAAGGCAGCTGTTATGAAATATGGGAAGAACCAATGGTCACGTATTGCCTCCTTGCTCCATAGAAAGTCTGCTAAGCAGTGCAAAGCTCGGTGGTATGTATGGCTGTATATAAGGTTGATTTATTGTTACATTGTTTACAGCAGGTCTTAATGACTCTTGTAAGCCTGGGTTGCAGCAGTTCCTAGACTTCCTTACTTCTGGATTCTAATTATTTGTTCTACCTACAGCTATATACAAATACCCTTATCTAGCTGAACTAAACTGTTACTAATGTTTTCAGGATTTAGAGCATATGGTTTAAAACAACTTTCCAATTTACTTCTATTGTCAAATTGCTTTGTGCTCTTAATATAATTTGTTGAAGAGTAAAGCTAATAGCTCAGGAACGTGCACGTGTATACCAGTCTATTGCATCAGTGTTAGTTCATAGCAATGTTATCCATGGATACAATGTTGCAGACACTGTTGCCAGATGGCTAGACACATGTGCATGCCCCTGAGCTCACCTAAGGTAACTCTTTAACAAAGGATGCCAAGAGAACCAGGCAAAATTGGTAGCTAAAGCAAATTGGAAAGTTGTTTAAAATGTCATGCTCTGTCCAATCCAGTGAAGTTTAATTTTGACTTTTCTGTCTCTTTAACAAACCTCTTGTTACTTTTCATACTCCAGAGCTTCACAAAAGTATTTGAAACTTAAAGGGACAGTATACTGTAAATATTTTTTTCTATTAAAGGGACATGAAACTGAAATCAGCAGCAGGGGTGTGTTAAACTCATGGTATTACAGGGTTGTTAGTTTTAATATTACATGCTGTAACTGATTAGAGCGTGTCATTTTTTGACTATAATGGCCCTTAAAACTAAACAACCAGTCATGCATATGAAAGTTTTACTTCTGGATTCTAATTATTCCTAAAATATTTTTTGTTGCAAAACATGGTAAATACAGTGGTATTAAAATTAATAATGAATCCATAGGGACCTATTGCTCTGTAGCTTTTAAAAGGACATAAAAGTGCAAAGAAAATTGTCTAATGTACGATAATAAAATGCATTATCACTTTTACGTACATATTTCCTGCAAAGGGGTTAAACACATAGTTAAAGTTGGCTCAAGGACAGCATGATACTACTAAACACTTGCTTGCTGAACACATCTGGTAAGCCAATGACCAGCTAGCCCTCAGTAGTGTATCTACTGAGTCTACCTAGCTATGGTTTTCAAAAAAGCATACCAAAAGAACAAAATAAAGCTGATCATTTCTTAAAATTGCTGTTTCTGATCCATTGACGTTTTAATTTTGATTTTCATTACCTTTTTAAGTACAATTCTGTGGGTTGGCAGGAACAGGCCTACAAAAAATGTATTTATTGAGAACAACGGAAATGTGTAATACATTTTAAAATGACCTCTATTAAATACAACAGAGAAGATTCAACTCTAATGTCCATTTCATGTATGCTATCAAAATGTATATTTTAACAGCCTTGATCATCGCATTTGAATGTGAAGCTTTCTTGTCCCTTTAGTATAACTTTTAATGTAAGTAGTCTGTGTATACTATTCCATCCATCCTGCAGTTCACATTCAGCATTTTCATTTCTAGACAAACCATATATCCAGTTGTGTAGTTCTAGGGATAAAGTAATAGAATAAAACCTTACTTCAATTTAAACATATTCACTACTTGTTTGTATAGTAGTAAAGGCAGTGTTGCTTCTGGAACTTCCCAATGTCCTTCGAAAGACTTCAGCACTTTCCAGTGAAGCAATGTTAACATTTTAAATAAGAAAATTATTTTGATGTCCCTTTAAAACAAACTTTGCTAGTCTTGTAAAACCAGCATATTAATAGAGACGTTTGATTATTTCAGTATTTGTTTATATAGTTGTGCATTACACGTTTCCTTTTTAACTTTATATTAGGTATGAATGGCTGGATCCCAGCATCAAAAAGACAGAATGGTCACGAGAAGAAGAAGAAAAACTGCTACATTTGGCTAAGCTAATGCCAACACAATGGAGGACAATCGCACCTATCATAGGCAGAACAGCTGCTCAGTGTCTGGAGCATTATGAATTCTTATTGTAAGTAAAATATTACTATTTCTTTTTATATAGTAAGGTGATAGATTAGAACCAAAAAGCCTTCATAGCACTCTACAAGGTTCTTTTACCACATAAGTAAGAGGGGCATGTGGTGGCTCTTGGATATTTCCATTACCCATCCTCTCTGAAGAAGCAGAAAGGAATTTTAAATTTTATCTCTACAAAGCTATACTGCTTATTATACTAACGCTGCAATAAGATTTGATGTTTAAGAAAGCCCTTAGCTAATTATAATACTCAATCTAATTGGTTAGTGGGTGGGTCAAAGCTTCCTTCTTGCTCTTACTCTGTGAATGTGCGTGTCTGCTGCAGTATATAAAATGTACAATAGTGAGCTTTTATAAATAGCATGCATTTGGGTTGTGAGAGTTGTTCTTAAAGGGACAGTATACACTCATTTTCATATAACTGCATGTAATAGACACTACTATAAAGAATAAGATGCACAGATACTGATATAAAAATCCAGTATAAAATGGTTTAAAAACGTACTTAGAAGCTGTCAGTTTAGCTCTGTTGAAAAGGCTGCTGGAAAGCCCACTGCAAGTGGAAAATAAGACACTCCCCCCTCCCCCTTCTTTTGCATATGAAAAGACCCTTTACATAAACAGGAGCAAGCTGGAGAAGGTAGCTGACGGTATTCACATAAAACTTTGGGGCTTGGTTAGGAGTCTGAAAATCAGAGCAATGTTATTTAAAAATAAGCAAAATTATAATTTTTTAAAAAAAAAAAAAAAAACTTTTTGGGCTTTATAAATAGATAATCTTCAAAACATTTATGCAACGAAAAAATGAGTGTATAATGGCCCTTTAAGGATGACACTTGCTGTCATGGTAGACAGTCTTCAAAGCATGTAACCCAACTGGCATTTATACTGTGCTGTGTAATAAACATGCAGACTTTGTATCAGAGCACTAGTCCTCCAGGCAAAGAGTCACTCAGGGGCTGAGAAAAGTGAAGTTCAAATGTACTCTGATACAGAGTCTGTGTCCTGCAATCTTCTTAACTGCAGCAGAGCTAAATAAAAAAAAAAAATGTCTTGCCCACCCTTGAGAGCAAGGTGCTACAAATGCCACACTCCTGTTTACAGCTCGGCTGCCTGCCTGGAAAAGCTAGCGATGCTCTAGCGCTTTGTGGAATAGTGTATGTGCAATCCATAGATCTTGTAACTAGTCAATAAGAGAAGGCAAGTAGATAATGTGCAGTGGTTTAAGACCCCAAGATAAAGGTGCCAAGTTTAATTTCTGGGCTGTCAGTGGCCCTTGGGTGCCTGGGAAATTCAAGCACTGTCTTATAGGGACACGAAAGACAGAATTAAATTATCATGTTTCAGAAAGATTATGCAATTTAAAGTCCATTTTAAATTAACTTCTGTTATCAAATTTACTTTGCTACCTGTGTATTCTTTGTTGAAAAGCATATGTACATTTGCTCAGCAGCAGCAATGCACTACTAGGAGCTATCTGGGGATTGGTGGCTACTCGTATACACCTAGTGTCATTGAGTCCATAGATGTTTTAAGCTAGGTTGCAGTAACTCATTACTGCTCTGCAGCTTTAACTGTTTAATCCTTTTGCAGGGGTCAAATACATTGTTACATGCAATCAATAGTGCAATAATAATTGCTCCAACATTATAAGAACATTTTCTTTTTGCACTTTTATATCCCTTTAATCCATCCTCTTCTGAAACAGGGTGCAAATACTTTAGCTGAGGGTCCAGTATTAGTATTAAAGGATTACTAACTTTTGTTTTTCCGATACAAAACGGACCATACAAGTATCACACAAATATAATGTACCTTTTTATTTGCAGAAACGAAGCTCCCTTTAGCCGTAAAATAAAGTTTTATGTTATCCCCATGACATCACGTCATCCAGCCCTCAAATGTGGGCCGTCTAAGGTTTATCCTACTTGCCAATCAGATGGCGAGTATTTGCATGACATCAAAATACTTTTGCGTCATTCAATGCATGCGCAATAGGGTTTTATTAGTCTCGAATGTGCTTATTGTGGCACAGAAGCTGACATGACAGACACCAGAATAAAAATAATGCATGCGCATATTAAATTTAAATCGATGTTCTCTTCACATACACTTGTTTTTTTTTTATCTAGCTGTTGGTGTATATACCAAATGCTTATGGCCTAAAGAGTTCTGAGATGACCCGCCGGCCATTTAATGCGTGGTCAGTTCATTGTAGAAAAGTTAAAGAAAGGTTTAGTGCATATAGAACTATGTCTTATCAGAATGACCACCTACTCTTATTGTACCTTACTTCACAAAATCATCTGTATCATGTATGTGGTTCTATTATCTGTCTTGCATAAGCATTGTATGTCATTATTTTTCTGAACTTTATTATTAATAATAAAAAATATTTAAAAAAAAAATAGATAGATATACAACTTATGCAGATATTTACTTAGCCTGTTACACAAAATTAAAGAAAATATAATTCAAAAAAAAAAAAAAAAATTTAAATCGATGCAATAGGTATTCCAGCCATTCTACTGTCAAATGTCAATGATAGCGGTCCAGTATTGCTATATTTCCACAATATATTAAATATGACTCTGCAATGTAATTGTTAAAGGAATAAAAATTCAATAGATGCAATTATTTTTTTCCGTTTCAAATATGTTTATATATGTATACATCCTATTGCGTTATGATTGCATATCAACATGTGTATAATTTTAATTAGTGTGTGTGTATATGTATATTATTAACAGAAAATGTGCAATATGCATCCAAATGAAATTAGACAGGTGCATAAATTTGGGCACCCCAACAGAAATATTGCAACAATATTTAGTAGAGCCTCCTTTAGCAGAAATAACAGCCTCTATACGCTTCCTATAGCCTGTAATGAGTGTCTGGATTCTGGATGAAGGTATTTTGGATCATTCCTCCTTGCAAAACATCTCCAGTTCAGTTAGGTTTGATGGTTGCCGAGCATGAACAGCCCGCTTCAAATCACCCCACAGATTTTCAATGATATTCAGGTCTGGGGACTGGGATGGCCATTCCAGAACATTGTACTTGTTACTCTGCATAAATGCCAGAGTAGATTTTGAGCAGTGTTTAGGGTCATTGTCTTGTTGAAATATCCAGCCCCGGCGTAACTTCAACTTTGTGACTGATCCCTCAGCATTATTCTCAAGTATCTGCTGATATTGAGTGGAATCCATGCAACCCTCAACTTTAACAAGATTCCCAGTACCGGCACTGGCCACACAGCCCACAGCATGATGGAATATCCACCAAATTTTACTGTGGCTAGCAAGTGTTTGTCTTGGAACACTGTGTTCTTTTGCCGCCATTCATAACGCCCCTTGTTATGACTAAATAACTCAATTTTTGTTTCATCAGTCCACAGCACCTTCTTCCAAAATGAAGCTGGCTTGTCCAAATGTGCGTTTGCATACCTCAAGCAACTCTGTTTGTGGCGTGGCATCACTCTCCCATACAGCTTCTCCTTGTGCAAAGTGTGCTGAATTGTTGAACGATGCACAGTGACACCATCTGCAGCAAGATGATGTTGTAGGTCTTTGGAGGTGGTCTGTGGGCTGTTTTTGGCCGTTCTCACCATCCTTTGCCTTTCCGACATTTTAATTAGCCTGCCACTTCTCGCCTTAACAAGAACTGTGCCTGTGGTCTTCCATTTTCTCACTATGTTCCTCACAGTGGACACTGACAGCTTAAATCTCTGCGATAGCTTTTTGTAGCCTTCCCCTAAACCATAATGTTGAAGAATCTTTGTTTTCAGGTCATTTGAGAGTTGTTTTGAGGCCCCCATCTTGCCACTCTTCAGAGGAGAGTTAAGAGAACAACAATTTGCAATTGGCCACCTTAAATACCTTTTCTCATGATTGGATGCACCTGTCTATGAAGTTCAAGGCTTAATGGGCTCACCAAACCAATTGTGTGTTCCAATTAATCAGTGCTAGGTAGTTACAGGTATTCAAATTGACAAGGGTGCCTAAATGTATGCACCTGTCTAATTTCGTTTTGATGCATATTGCACATTTTCTGCTAATTTAATAAACCTCATTTCACTACTGAAATATTACTTTGTCCTTCAGTTATTTGATAGTTAAGGATTGAAATCAATATGATTTGTAATAATCGTATTTTGCTCGCCCATCATAGGGAGATTCTATTTTCTATTACATAATTACACCGCAACAAATTATTATGCCCAAACACTAGTTATTTCAATTGCATAGTGTTTTACAGTGTATATTTTGTTGCTCGTTAATTCTAGGGTGATTCTCGAAGCGCTCACACGCTAGCTACTTACGTTTACTGCGCAGCATAGTCTTCTGATGCAGTATCGATAGAGCGTGTCTTCCCCATAAGACGGTGACATATCCAATGACGTTGCGCTAACTCGTGCATGCGCATTGCGTCTAGGAGTCACCATCTTCCAACTGTCTTCTGATGCAGTATCGATAGAGCGTGTCTTCCCCATAAGACGGTGACGTATCCAAGGACGTTGCGCTAACTCGTGCATGCGCATTGCGTCTAGGAGTCACCATCTTCCAACTGGAGTTGTCCCCCCGGATTGGAAATCTGTAACGGCGGACAACTCAGTGGGTTTGGAAAAATTAAATATTTCTAATAGTAATATATTAAAAACGCTACATATTTAATACATGATCAACATTGAAAAAAGCATGATCGTAATTACACTATTCTATTTTTGACTACTGTTCTATATATTTTTTTTGTCTGAGGAAGGGGAGTGTCTTCCCCCCCCACCCCCCGAAACGTCATGCTTATTAAACTTCACTTGTTGAAAAGACCAGAGAGTGCCTCCTTATGTCCTGTGTATCAAACCGTTGGCACCCTGGCAGTTGATTATAGAGGTGAGAGTGCTCTTTTCTGGAATATATATATATATATATATATATATATATATATATATATATATATATATATATATATATATATATATATATATATATATATATATATATATATATTTATTAATATAGAGCACGTTTGCTATAGTGCCATCACAATATTATGAAATATGAATATATTGCAATCTCACTGTAGCAAATGTGTTATATATATATATATATATATATTTGCTGCAGTGCAATATTATGAAATATGAATATTACAAACGAGAAATCGCAATATTGTGAAATATGAAAATGTGAAATCACAATTTTGTGGAATAAAAAACAATTTCTTCCACTTTTTAGTTTGTTTACGAATGACAAAAGCCATACAAATGTTCTATAAAAGGGCGCAAAATAAGCTAAAAGTAAATAACATGCTTTATTTATATAGGTATTTCTTAAAACAAGATTTACACATTAGTTAGTTTATTTCCAGTGATAAATTAGGAGCATATTGACAGGAGAAATGTATCATTAGTTCGCTTGAGCTCGCCTTTGGTAAAAGCGCAATAAAATACTACCTTTTTTTTTATTTATTTTTTTGTGATATAAATTTGAGTGCACAGATACGCTTCTCCAAAGGCACGCTGAGGTGAACGCATATCGTTTGATAAATCTTGCTCAAAGAGTAATTTTGACTAAATTGTTATTTTAATAGAAAATCATTTCATTGAATAAATAGTGTAACTGATGTGATGTTGGATTAAAATAAAGATATTAAGATAACCCAGGTAAAGTTTGACAAATTTGTTTTCTGTAGTTTATCAGACTCCCAAAGTCGGAACCAGTGATTAGATATGAGTCCGTCAGGTGAACTGAAAATGTTGTGCTTAAAGTTCTCTAAATAGTCTCAAACACAAATGGGGTCTTATTCTAATATGACTTGTGTCTTTTTATACATTGCGGTTACTTTTTCATTCAGTCAAAATTGCATGTGAAACTAAGAGGTACAGATACAGAATGGTTAGAATGATAAGATCCACACGCCTCTTAATATAATAAAATTTTATGTAATTTAATGTAGATTTTTATTTTTGAGCGCTTTTAATTTGTTTAATTTAAAGGGACATAATACTCATATGCTAAATCACTTGAAACGGATGCAGTATAACTAAAAAGCTGACAGGAAAATATCACCTGAGCATCTCTATGTAAAAAAGGAAGATATTTTACCTCACAATCTCCTCAGCTCAGCAGAGTAAGTTCTGTGTAAAAAGTTATACTCAGCTGCTCCCAGCTGCAGGTAAAAAAATAAAAAAAAAATGAAGAAATGAACAGCAGCCAATCAGCATCAGCAGTGCTGAGGTCATGAACTCTTACTGTGATCTCATGAGATTTGACTTAACTCATGAGATTTCATAATAAGCTTCCTTTACCTGATTGGTGAAATAATATGAGAGTGCACGATGCTCATCCTTTCAGTTGTCCCGGGACAGACATACTGATATGCTGCTTAGAAGTCCTTTACAATGGGAACTTTTGAGGTAAAATATCTTTCATTTTTACATAGAGATGTTCAGGAGATATTTTCTAATCAGCTTTTTACAGCTATGCTACATCACTTTCAAGTGTTTAAACATTTGGGTATTATGGCCCTTTAACGGACAGTTAACACCAGAATTAGTTTTTTTAAAAGATAGATAATCCCTTAATTACCCATTCCCCAGTTTTGCATAACCAACACAGTTATAATACAAGTTTTAACTCTGTAATTACCTTGTATTTAAGCCTCTGCAGACTACCCCCTTATTTCAGTTCTTTTGACAGACTTGCATTTTAGCCAATCAGTGCTCAATCCTCTGTAAATTCATGTGCATGAGCTCAATGTTATCTATATGAAACGCATGAACTAATGCCCTCTAGTGGTGAAAACAGTCAAAATGCATTTAGATTAGAGGTGGCCTTCAAGGTCTAAGAAATTAGCATATGAACCTCCTAGGTTTAGTTTTCAAATAAGACTACCAAGAGAAAAATAAATTGGTGATAAAAGTAAATTGGAAAGTTGTTTAAAATGAAATGCCCTTTTTGAATCATAAGTTTTTTTTTTTTTAAAACTTGACTTGACTGTCCCTTTAATAGTATTGTGATTTATCAGAGATCAACCCTTTCTCGACGTATAGACTTTTAATTTAATATATGTTTATATTTAAAAATGTAGTATAAAGGGAAAAATGTTTTGTTCAAAATTGAAATGTGCATGGATGCATTTCCATTTTCAATACAAACCTTTTTGCAATAAGTTTCCATTAACAAAATGGCTTCTATTAAAACGTTATTACGGTTTCGGTGGCATACTCACATATGCTACCTGTGACTAGAGGATCAAGATTCAAACACCATGCCTGCTCAAAGTGCTAGAAATTTATTGTGTATCAATGAAGACTTCATTTGTGTTTTAATGCTTGTGCACACTAGCAGCATGTTTGTGTATGCCTCTGAAAAACAATAACTAGAAGCATTTTTGTTCATGGATATATAATAATAATTGCTTCAATTTAAAACTGAAATGCACCCATGCAGATTTCTGTTTTGGTCTTTCTACCACTTAAGTGATGGTAAATCTGAGCATTTAAAAAACGCTAGAATTTACCATCACTAAAAATAAACTGGGCATTCAGTGATGAGATTGAAGAAAAAGAGGGTGCTAAACTCGCCCTTTCTGTGCTGTGGCTCCTCGCTAAAGTCAGCAATCTTTTCTCAATGAGGTGACATTTCCACCTCTAAACCAATAGCCGTGCTAGTCATCTGACAGTGTTCTGAATGCTAGCACAGCTATTGGTTTAGAGGTGAATACATCACCTCATTGAGAAAAGAGCGTTGTGCCGTGGGCGGCTGGAGGCACTGACTTTTTAGCGAGGAGGCAGTGGCACAGAAAGGGCGAGTTCAGCACCCTTTTCTTTACAAACTCATCACTGAAAGTCCAGTTTATTTCTAATGATGGGAAATCCAAGCGTTTTTTTAAATGCTCGAATTTACCATCACTTTACGTGTATATGGCATTTTCCTTTTTTAGTATTCTTTATAGTATCAAATGTAAACAGGAAGCAAATGGTGCAAGTTTACTTTGTTTCTCTTTAGATACATTTGGGGAACTTGAGTCCAAAATGACTTGTTTCTCTTGATATTTTCTAATAAATAATTTTTTCACATTGTTCTTTAAGAGATAAGGCTGCACAGAGAGACAATGAAGAAGAGGCGGCAGATGATCCTCGCAAGCTTAAACCTGGGGAAATTGACCCCAATCCAGAAACAAAACCAGCCAGACCTGATCCTGTTGACATGGATGAAGGTAAAATCATTTACAATTACTTTAAAACAAAATGTAATGCATTTTCTTTAAAGTGTCAGGATTAGATTGAATACATGTGACACTCAATAAAATCACTTGATGAGATAAGTCTGCCCATTTCCTACCTGGTTAAACACACTTTTCAGGAAAACAATAAAGCTGAGTTGTATATACCTCTTCGGGTTTAGCCTCCTCCATTAAACCCTTTGGTCTAGGCACTGGCCCTTCATGTACAGGTAGCCCTCCGTTTACGCCGGGGTTAGGTTCCAGAAGGAATGGTTGCAAATCGAAACCGTTGTAAATTGAAACCCAGTTTATAATGTAAGTCAATGGGTAGTGAGGGAGTTAGATTCTAGGCCCCTCTCAAAATTTTCATAAGTATCACTTAAAGGGACAGTTTACTCAAAAATGTTCTCCCCTTTAATTTGTTCCCAATGATCCACTTTACCTGCTGGAGTGTATTAAATTGTTTACAAGTAGCTCCTTTACCCTTATATTGGCATTTGAAATTGTTGATTTAGCATGTGGTATCCCCGCCTATTCTGAAAGTTTGTGGCAGCGCGTACCAGCTATAGATAAGCTTTGTAAACACAGCCAGCAGAAGAAATTACACTCCCAGTGAGATATAGCAGAGATAAGGTAATACAATGTTGATTTTCCATTGTTCTCTCAAAGTACTGGTGATTGTTTTAAGGACAGATATAAGATAAAGAAGCAGGTATATGTGCACAATGTGATACAGTAATGAGATCTGATTATATCTACAAGTTCAACCCATTTTATTAGGTTGTGGCTTCATAACACAAAATCAGAGCTTTAATATACACAAATAAACCTTAAAAAGCTAATTTTCATACATTTTTTACTCTGCAGTTGGTAAAAAAGCAATTGTAAACACATTAAGGGAAAAACTATTTTACAGTATACTGTCCCTTTAATACATTATTTTTAAAGCTTTGAAATGAAGACTTTAAATGCTAAACAGCATTATAAACCTAATTAAATAATCACACAACAGACTATCATCATCAAACTAAGTTTAATGAAAAAAATTAATGAATCAAATTAATTAAAGTTTAATGAACTTGCATTTTTCTGCAAACAGTTCTCTGCATTTTTAGCATGTTAAATAATATTGGGTCTGCACCTATTCTATGCATTTCAATCTGCAGTGATTAATAGGCAGTTAGGCACCCTCACCTCAAGCAGCTGGACAGGAAGATAATAGGGAAGTGGCTGCTAGATCTTGTTGCTCGATAAGTCTGGTTTGCTCTGTGTACACAGATCAATTTCAGTCTTCAGTCTGTCATACCTGTATCTACTTACACTGTCAACCTGTAGGGTACAAAGAGTGCTTTATTTTTGTTGCACTTGTCTGAAACAACCTTCATTCCACCAAATTTCTATTTACTTTTGTACGTTTGCCCCCACAAAAAAACTTTGCTGGATTTAAAAAAACAAAAACACAACAACTTTATGCTATTTATTCAGAGTAGCTAACACAAAGCTGTTAAAATTGTATAATATATGAGTTTAACAAAGCCCAGGTGCCAAGGCTAGAAACTGATCATGGTTCCTAGATTAATAACCCCTTATCAGTTTTGGGCAAAGAATCAGCAGATAAGCCATTCCTTATATAGCTTTCACCTGCTGGCTGCTCAGTGCCAGGATCAACACTTACCACCTCTTTTTAATTTGCAGTGCATGGTTGACCGAGGTAATCCGTGCATTTAAAACATTGGTGAGTGTGTTACACAGCAAGTGACCTAACTCCTTGATTATCGTTTTTATGTTCCTCAAGAAACCTGGGGAGTTGCTAACATGCAAGTAGTTTAAGATTAATTTCCACAGTATTGAATAAAATCTATAACTTACTGGTGTGTCTGACAAAGAGACCAAGTCCCTCAGGAGCATTTTATTAAAGTCTATTAATTAACCATATGTGTATCGCATGTGAGATGATGTGTAGTCTCTCTTGAAGCATCATCAGTGGAGCTATCCTCCTTCCATGCCTACTTAGCAGCAAAGGCTGTTAGCAGCTAGTTGTAAATATCCCATGCTGTACTGAAACCACAGTAGCAGTAATACAGGTGTATATACAGCACCTTGCCAACTCTTTTCACATGTGCATGTCTGGGGTAGGGTAACTGCATACACCCCACAAAAATCCAATGTAAAAATATACACCCACAGCACCATGGAATTTTTCAGGCATGATTAAGGGTGATTGAACCTGAAACGTCGCCTGTGATGGCCTAGACCTTTATGTTCCAATAAAGCGTTGAACAATTCCATGGTGCTGTGGGAGTACATTTTACTGAAGCCAGAACAATCTAGAGCATATTGGTGAAATCCTGCCCTTTCCTCCTCTATGTATAGTATTCTAAACGGGGTTTAACACAAATACTTATATAAATATCTGCCATTTATTTGTAATGCCTGTTCTCCAACATACAAATTTTCCTTTAACAGTCAGGAAGTTGGGCCATGGGAGTAGGGATTATGGTTAGTAAGAGGGGGCCAAAACTAATTGAAAATTGAGACAGTGATAAAGTAACAGTGACTAAGGGGAACAAGGAAAAAGGGCATGGGGGTTACTGTGGCTTTACTTTCCCTCTCACTTCCTATATACCTGTATAAGGATTACGGGCTACGTCATACACTCTGTTATTGGATTGCTGGCTGTATCTCTGTCTGTAGTGAGTGTGATAACCTGCTATATACCTTTACATTTGATGTTGATTATTGGTTATCTATTGGTTACCATATGGTAAATGAATGGCTTTTTCTAGCAGTGGTACCTGCCCTTTGATTGTGGGAATAGCAGTTGTTTACCCAATCTGCATATTTTTAGACCATCTTCATGTAATTTTATGCTGGTTAGATAAGAGTGAGGGAATAGATACATAAAAATGAAGAAATATGGGGTAAAATAAAAAAGTGATTAGAATGTGGAATGGAATAAAGTATCAGAAGGGTTATATGCATATGTAGAGAAGCACTTTATGCTGGCTTGAAGGATTACCTCTCATATCCACCACACTTGTTATTTTGGTTTAGGGTTTACTGTGCTCGTCGAAACCCAAATTGTAATGTTTTTTAAAAAAATGTATGTGTTTAGGAGTTTATTTACATGCATCGAATAGATTTATTATATACTCCTACAAATATATATTTTTTTTCTCTAGATGAGCTTGAGATGCTTTCTGAGGCCAGAGCTCGTCTTGCCAATACACAGGGAAAAAAGGCAAAAAGAAAAGCTCGAGAGAAACAGCTTGAAGAAGCAAGGTATACTTCTGCACAATTGTAAACCCCGTATTGCACATGCACAATAGTAAACCCCGTACTGCACATGCACATCCAACACAGAAAGTTGGAATAATAATGCCACTTTTTTTTTTTCTTCCTTAGCAGTGCTGCATAGTTGTGATTCATATGGTATACAACATTTAACAATTAATATATAATTAAAAGGATGAGAATATTTTATAATTCATAAAGAGAGCATTTTAAAATCTTTGTAAATTCACTTTTATTATCAAATTTATGTTGCTTATTTTGTTTTTTTGTTTTTAAAACCATATGTACAAATCCTCAGCTGCATTAATGCACTACTGGGAGCTAGCTGGTGATTGGTGGCTAGGCACATTTGTCTTGTCATTGGTTTACCAGATGTGCTCATCTAGCTCCCAGTAGTGCATAGCTACTTTGGTGCCTATTTAAGAGGGGTGTGTGTAATCCCTTAGCAGGGCTTAAACAAAGTTATATGCAAACGGTGCAATAATAATTAGAGCATTTTGTTTTTGCATTTTATGTCCTTTTAACATAAATACTCTGTGTTTTCCTGTTTTTTCCAAGAATTTTATTTGGCACCAAAATGGGAAGACTTTGCCAAAACATTGCTTATTGCAAAAGATGTTGTTTGTAGTATTTTATTTTGTGGCTGTTTTGATTAATAATTTGAAAATGTATAGGCGACTTGCAGCACTTCAGAAGAGGAGAGAGCTCCGAGCTGCTGGGATTGAAATTCAGAAGAAAAGGAAAAAGAAACGAGGTGTGGATTACAACGCAGAAATACCATTTGAGAAGAAGCCAGCACCTGGTTTCTATGATACTTCTGAGGAAAACTATGATGGTCTGAATGCAGACTTTAGGAAACTTCGTCAACAAGACCTTGATGGAGAACTTAGATCGTAAGTGCATGAGAAATTATTTTATATACCTGTGTTCTTAAAAGATAGATAATTGTTTGTAGAAGCAGTGATTGAGAAGTATGCTCTGTGCAATGTACAGATGCGGGCACGTGGAGAGTATAAACATTTTTTTTAATTCATTTGAATTGTGCATAGCATTAGAATGCTGTAATAGTACAGGTCCAACAAACTATGTACTTCCAGGTCCCTTTAAATCATGCATCATAATGCACACAGCGTGTGATTTCCATGCACCCACCAATTAGTTACATTATTGTGGTACTAATTTTTAAACTACATTAAATGAATTGAACTGTAGGTGTAAATTTTCTAATATGTATACAAAAGAGCAGCAAATTAGACATTTTAATATTCTTATGCTAGAAAAGTGCAGGTATATGCTGTGTAAAATGTATTATGACACTAGCAGAAAATGTTTTGTACACCTTGGTAACTATTTGCTGTCTAATACAGACATGGAAAGAAAAATCCGTCTGTATTAGAATAAAGTAGTAAGCATCCTAATTGCAGGATATTTCTGAATTCTTGTAATAAATTAACATTCTTGATAAGTGTGATTTAAAAAAAAAACAAAAAAAAAACATTAACACCTTGTCTTATTTGGAGGACTCAACCCAGGCTTCTCATTTCATTATTTTGCAGTTTTATTGTATCTCTGCTGCCAGTTATGGATATATGTGTAGCAGGATTAGGCTTTTAAAATCTGCAGTGTTCATTTCCTATTTTAAAAGTGGAAAATACACAATTGACAGACTTAAATTATTGGAAAAGGGAGTAAATTGCATAATGAGCATATATTGCAAAGTTGTTTTGTTCTGCATAATTTAAAAATTTTATATTACAAAGTATTTAATGCCCCTTTTAAGGACAAACTTCCACAAGTATACCAATAAAAAGTGGTTCTATTTAGCCGAAGAACATCTGTTTTTCAGAACAAATACCTTTTTGAAATAACCCCTTTTAGATGAAACATATCACTTTTATTATACAATTGACTAAAAAGCCTTGTGCGATCCTAGCTTTGCCCACTTTATCCTTCCAGGGTTCCTTTATCCACATTAGCAATGCATTATTTTAAGACCATTTTAATTTTGTGTATATAACTGAAATAAGATGATGGTATTATGCAAATATATGCCATGATTTGTATGACGTAAAAGGATGTAATTAAGCTCTGAACACTGCTATCTTATATATATTAATAATAATAGTAGTTGTAAAAAAATTTGAGACATGCCTTAATAGCGAAGGTTTGAAATTCTTTGACTATCTATAAAATATGTTCTTTGTGTAATCTGAAGGCTAGTTGCCATGTGAGCACATTTTTTAAATGTTAAGGTTTTTCATATGGAACTTTAAAATATTCTAGTTTCAGAGCTTGAAGGTTATTGTGTGACCGTATTATTAACTGTTTAGATGTTTTACATATTTATTTTGCATCTTGTTAAATGTTCTTCTTTTTCTGTCAGTGAAAAAGAAGCAAAAGAACGTAAGAAAGACAAGCAAAACATAAAAAGGAAAAAGGAATCGGACCTTCCTTCAGCAATTATTCAGACAACTGGTGGTGTGTCTGAGCATACTAAAAAGAGAAGCAAATTAGTTCTTCCTTCCCCTCAGGTATGTATGCTTTTTAAAATTAAACTTCAAGGCACAGCTACAAAAGTAGGGTTACTGCTCACCAATCTATTGTTTTTTCCATCTGTGACTCCAGCCTGTTTTAACAAATTACTGGTGCTGGTTGGTGAAGCGCCACATCTTTATACTGTGCATTATCCTCTTGGTGTTTAGGTATTCTTGTGCTTTGAGAGAGAAGCGGAACAGATTCACAAATCGGTGCTGTTGCTGGCTTTTTGACAGCTGTATTTACATGCATGATGCAGAACAGGTGCTTTTAAAACTGTCTTCGATCCCTTGACAGCCATGTACTCTGTACGTGATCTGTAACAAGGGAGTGCTGGTTTTCTGAAAACAGCGAGATTGAGCTATTTCTTCATGCCTCACTGTTTAGGGATAACATTGTGAACATTTAAAGCTTTCATTCTGTATTGTTTGTGCTAACCTAGAGCTGTGAAAATGTCCGCAACATCCTTGATCCCCTGATCTTTGAATGTTCACCACTTCTGTTACAGGGTGCAAGAGTATGTGAGCTTGGTGCATCAATCAGCACTTGTAAAGGGTTTAAATAAGATAACGGCTCTGAAGAGAGCTGCAACGATAGGAGGAAAAAACAGTAGCTGGATAGTAGTAGACTTGTTTCTGTAGTTGTGCCCAGCAGTTTATGTTGAAATTTTTTTATTGAACAGTATTTGTTGTACATTAACATGTGTACATTGAAGTAATAAACATCAAAAACAGAAATGACATAGTAAAAGCAAAAAAAAAAAACAGAAATAACATAAAAATACAGGCTGTATGAGTCAAGTGCTATTAATATCGTTATAACAATTCAGATGTGAGTGTTCATATTTTATTTCCATGGGATATGAAGATGTTGAGCATTATTGTTAAGCATACAGACATTTACCTATGTGGGATTATGAGTGGTGTTGTACCTCCCTCTTAATTCCCAATAGAACCAAACTTTATCTACTGTCTCCTTGTTATCCAGGATGCAGAAACATACATAGAGTATGTAACATTGATTTTATTTAAAACCTCTTGCCATGTAAGAGATCCAGTTTTCCAGTATTTAGCTATGCAAGATCTTGTGACCGTGCACAATATTTTAATAAATGTGTTAATTGGTTTATTAAGCTTAGGAAGCCTTATATGTAGGAGTGCTTGTGCCTGTGTGAGCTGAATCCTTTCATCTAGAGTATTACTTATTAGAAGTGAAAGGTTATCCCAAATCTGTTTGATTTTATCACAGTCCCACCATAAATGTGAGTATGTTCCCAAGGTGTTGCATCCTCTATAGCATAATCTGGTCCCTGTAGGGGACATGTGCCCAGCAGTTTAAAGGGACAGTATACACTCGTTTTCATATAACTGCATGTAATAGACACTACTATAAAGAATAAGATGCACAGATACTGATATAAAAATCCAGTATAAAACTGTTTAAAAACTTACTTAGAAGCTCTCAGTTTAGCTCTGTTGAAAAGGTAGCTGGAAAGCCCACTGCAAGTGGGAAATAAGACCCTCCCCCTTCTTTTGCATATGAATAGACCCTTTACACCAGTGATTTTTAACCTTTTTTTTGCCGTGGCACACTTTTTTACATTAAAAAATCCTGTGGCACACCACCATCCCAAAATTAAAAAAAAAATCACACATTGTAGCCTAATACAGCATATATATATACACATACACACATACACACACATACTGTATGTATTGTGCTGTTATACCATGCCTCCTACAAACTACCCCTGCACTGGGAGTAAAAAACAAGCAAAGTTTAAAAAATATGTCACACTGTTGTCAGTCTTCCGTGGCACACCTGAGGATCTCTTACGGCACACTAGTGTGCCACGGCACACTGGTTGAAAAACACTGCTTTACACAAACAGGAGCAACCTGGAGAAGGTAGCTGACGGTATTCTGATAAAACTTTGGGGCTTGGTTAGGAGTCTGAAAATCAGAGCAATGTTGTTTAAAAATAAGGAAAACTTTACATTTTTAAAAAACAACAACTTTATGGGCTATATAAATAGATCATCTACAAAACATTTATGCAAAGAAAAAATTAGTGTATAATGGCCATTTTTAATGTCCCTTTAAATACTCTAAGTTTTTAATTGTTGAAAATAGATATTAACTAAACGTTCAACTTTTTAAATGTGTGAGTTGTGTAGTTATTTATTATGTATAGAATTACAGTAAATATGTAAATTAAGTATTAAGCTGCTTTTGTATCTTTCAGATTTCAGATGCAGAACTGGAAGAAGTGGTGAAGATTGGCCAAGCAAGTGAAATTGCACGTCAGACAGCAGAAGAATCGGGAATTACAAATTCTGCTTCCAGCACATTGCTTTCTGAATACAATGTCGCAAACAACAGCATTGCACTGAGAACTCCCAAAACGCCAGCAGCTCAGGACCGTATCCTGCAGGTAATGGAAATCTTATTAACTAGTTTGTGCATCTTAACTTTTTCGTTCTCAGAATAAGATACATTTAATGACCATTAAATACAGTATAATTTAAAAATCATCAAATGCATAATAAAAAGACAATTACACTTTCAAATGAGCAGTAGACGGTTTTTCTGACCAACTTCAGTTACTTTGATTTATTTCCTTTCCCCTGTATCATGACAGCCATCAGCCAATCACAAAATGCATATACATATATACTGTGAACTTTCATGATTCAGATAGAGGAGAGTTTAATTTTGACTTTAGTGTCCCTTTAAACTGCATTGCCTAACCTTAGGCTCAGTGGTCCTCAGTAGTCCCAAATTGTGCTATAATTCATACTGTGCCAAGGAAATAGTTTGCATAATTGATGATACTACATGCTCAATACATCGTTATCTGATAACTTTAGGAAATGTTTTACATTGATCTTGCATTACTCTACAACTTAAAATAGGTTAGTAAAGATGTTTTTGCACAATGGAAAAATATTTTTGTTTGATGTTTGTTTGTTCTATTTTCACTTTAAAAAAATACTTAAAAGTAGCCAGGCTTAGTTTTGGATACTGAATTTTCTCTCTTATAAAAACAGGAAGCACAGAATTTGATGGCACTTACAAATGTGGACACACCATTAAAAGGAGGTCTGAATACTCCACTTCATGAAAGTGATTTTTCTGGAGTAACACCCCAGCGACAAATTGTTCAGACACCAAACACCGTGCTTTCCACGCCCTTTAGGTATTTGTTTTTATTTTGTCAGATATTTAAGCTATATGTGTAGCATTTTTTACCTTTACTTTGCTACATTAAATGCTTATTTATTTTATTTGTTACCTTTCCCTTTTCTAATTACACAGTCATTTTTTTGTTAAAAATATTAATAGAGTTTTGGTGCAATATACAAAAACTTCAAGCATAGCAAAATGTTAAGACGTTAATAATTGTATAAAAATGTGCAGAAGATTAACCTGGCCTTGTATACAAAATCACTGGAGCAAGATTCATAAATCTATTTAATTTACATTTACTGTCATAGACTTTTACATGTTAAAGGCAATAATTGAACACAGCAGTATTAGGTCATGCTTACTTTATTCTGCAAATACTGCCCCAGTATCATTTTATTTTCTTCTGTTAAGTGTGATCAGTCCACGGGTCATCATTACTTGTGGGATATTAACTGCTCCCCTACAGGAAGTGCAAGAGGATTCACCCAGCAGAGTTGCTATATAGCTCCTCCCCTCTACATCACCTCCAGTCATTCTCTTGCACCCAACGACTAGATAGGATGTGTGAGAGGACTATGGTGATTTATTTAGTTTTTATATCTTCAATCAAAAGTTTGTTATTTTATAATAGCACCGGAGTGTGTTATTCCTTCTCTGGTAGAATTTGAAGAAGAATCTACCTGAGTTTTTCTATGATTTTAGCCGGAGTAGTTAAGATCATATTGCTGTTTCTCGGCCATCTGAGGAGTGAGGTAAACTTCAGATCAGGGGACAGCAGGCAGATTAATCTGCAAAGAGGTATGTAGCAGTTTATTATTTTCTGACATGGAATTGATGAGAAAATCCTGCCATACCGTTATAATGTAAACTCAGCCTTGAATGCAGTAGATGTAGCTGATATCAGGCTGTCATGTATGTATATTTTACACTTCAGTTTTCTGGGAAATGGTACTTCTCTGGCTTTTAAACTGTATACATAGACTTAACCTATTTTGCAGGGACTTGCAATAGGTTTTAAATGACAATTAATTATTGAGGTAAAATGTTTTTTTGCTGGCATGTAAAAACGTTTTTTTCTCTGAGGTACTGGGTGAAAAAATGTTTTGGGCACTTTTTTTCCACTTGGCAATAGTTTTGATTTAAATTAGAGCAGTTCACTGATCTCTCTCACTGTTATGTGTGTGGGGGAGGGGCCATTTTGGTGCTTTCACTATGCATCAGAAAAACTCAGTCAGAGGTTCATTTTCTTCCTGCATGATCCGGTTCATCTCTACAGAGTTCAGGGATCTCAAGAGTCTTTTTTGAGGGAAGTAATCATACAGCAGAGCTGTGCTGATTGTATTGACTGTGATATAAAAAACGTTTATTTGTGTATTTTTTTTCTGCTGCCTGGGTTAGTTATCATTTGCTGAGGGGAACAATCCTTTGCTAAAACTGTATATTCTGACAAAGATTGATGCTATAACTTAATTATTTTATCTGTTATAATATTTTTCTGTGCTTCTTAAAGGCACAGTTCGTTTTCATATTATTTGTAAATTACTTTGAAAAGTATTTCCAAGTTGCTGTTTATTTGCTAGTGTGTTAAACATGTCTGATTCAGAGGAATATCTCTGTGCTATATGTGTTAATGCCAAAGTGGAGCCCAATAGAAATTTATGTACTAAATGTATTGATGCTACTTAAAAAATAGTCAATCTGTACAAATTGAACATATTTCACCAAACAACGAGGGGAGAGTTATGCCGACTAACTCGCCTCACGTGTCAGTACCTGCATCTCCCGCTCAGGAGGTGCGTGATATTGTAGCGCCGAGTGCATCTGGGCGGCCATTACAAATCACATTACAAGATATGGCTACTGTTATGACTGAAGTTTTGGCTAAACTACCAGAACTAAGAGGTAAACGTGATCACTCTGGGATGAGAACAGAGTGCGCTGATAATGCAAGGGCCATGTCTGATACTGCGTCACAGTTTGCAGAACATGAAGACGGAGAGCTTCATTCTGTGGGTGACTGTTCTGATCCAAATAAACTGGACTCAGACATTTCAAATTTTAAATTTAAGCTTGAGAACCTCCGTGTGTTACTAGGGGAGGTATTAGCGGCTCTGAATGATTGTAACACAGTTGCAATCCCAGAAAAAATGTGTAGGTTGGATAAATATTTTGCGGTACCGACGAGTACTGACGTTTTTCCTATACCTAAGAGACTTACTGACATTGTTACTAAGGAGTGGGATAGACCCGGTGTGCCTTTCTCACCCCCTCCTATATTCAGAAAAATGTTTCCAATAGACGCCGCCACACGGGACTTATGGCAAATGGTCCCTAAGGTGGAGGGAGCAGTTTCTACTTTAGCTAAGCGTACCACTATCCCAGTGGAGGATAGCTGTGCTTTTTCAGATCCAATGGATAAAAAATTAGAGGGTTACCTTAAGAAAATGTTTGTTCAACAAGGGTTTATATTGCAACCTCTTGCATGTATTGCGCCTGTCACGGCTGCAGCAGCATTTTGGTTTGAGTCTCTGGAAGAGACACTTCAATCATCCACACTAGATGACATCACACACAAACTTAAATTCCTTAAGTTAGCTAATTCATTTATTTCAGATGCCGTAGTACATTTAACTAAACTTGCGGCTAAAAATTCAGGATTCGCCATTCAGGCACGCAGAGCTCTGTGGCTAAAATCCTGGTCAGCTGATGTTACGTCTAAATCTAAATTGCTTAATATTCCTTTCAAAGGGCAGACCTTATTCGGGCCCGGCTTGAAAGAGATTATTGATGACATTACAGGAGGTAAAGGTCATGCCCTGCCTCAGGACAAGGCCAAAGCCAAGGCTAGACAGTCCAATTTTCGTTCCTTTCGTAATTTCAAAGCAGGAGCAGCATCAACTTCCTCTGCACCAAAACAGGAAGGAGCTGTTGCTCGCTACAGACAAGGCTGGAAACCTAACCAGTCCTGGAACAGGGGCAAACAGGCCAGAAAACCTGCTGCTGCCCCTAAGATAGCATGAATTGAGGGCCCCCGATCCGGGACCGGATCTAGTGGGGGGCAGACTTTCCCTCTTCGCCCAGGCTTGGGCAAGAGATGTTCAGGATCCCTGAGCGTTAGAGATCATATCTCAGGGATACCTTCTGGACTTCAAATCCTCTCCCCCAAGAGGGAGATTTCATCTGTCAAGGTTGTCAACAAACCTAACAAAGAAGGAAGCGTTTCTACGCTGCGTACAAGATCTTTTATTAATGGGAGTGATCCATCCAGTTCCGCGGTTGGAACAAGGACAAGGGTTTTACTCAAATCTGTTTGTAGTTCCCAAAAAAGAGGGAACCTTCAGGCCAATCTTGGATTTAAAGATCCTAAACAAATTCCTAAGAGTTCCATCGTTCAAGATGGAAACTATTCGAACAATTTTGCCCATGATCCAAGAGGGTCAGTACTTGACCACAGTGGATTTAAAGGATGCTTACCTTCACATACCGATTCACAGAAGTCATTACCGGTATCTAAGGTTTGCCTTTTTAGACAGGCATTACCAGTTTGTAGCTCTTCCATTCGGACTGGCTACGGCTCCAAGAATCTTCACAAAGGTTCTGGGCACTCTTCTGGCGGTACTAAGACCGCGAGGAATTTCAGTAGCTCCGTACTTAGACGACATACTGATACAAGCTTCAAGCTTTCAAACTGCCAAATCTCATACAGAGATAGTACTGGCATTTCTAAGGTCGCATGGATGGAAAGTGAACGAAGAGAAAAGTTCTCTCTTTCCACTCACAAGAGTTCCCTTCCTGGGGACTCTGATAGATTCTGTAGAAATGAAGATTTACCTGACAGAGGACAGGTTAACAAAACTTCAAAGTGCATGCCGTGTCCTTCATTCCATTCAAGAGACCAGAAATTCTCTTCTATGGTGGCTTTATCGGCCACATCTGTCCAGGGGAATGCCATTCAGCAGGCCAGACTGGTCAATTGTAACAACAGACGCCAGCCTACTAGGTTGGGGCGCTGTCTGGAATTCTCTGAAGGCTCAGGGACTATGGAATCAGGAGGAGAGTCTTCTTCCAATAAACATTCTGGAATTGAGAGCAGTCCTCAATGCTCTTCTGGCTTGGCCCCAGTTAGCAACTCGGGGGTTCATCAGGTTCCAGTCGGACAACATCACGACTGTAGCTTATATCAACCATCAGGGAGGGACAAGAAGCTCCCTAGCAATGATGGAAGTATCGAAGATAATTCGCTGGGCAGAGTCTCACTCTTGCCACCTGTCTGCAATCCACATCCCGGGAGTGGAGAACTGGGAGGCGGATTTCTTAAGTCGTCAGACTTTTCATCCGGGGGAGTGGGAACTTCATCCAGAGGTCTTTGCCCAAATACTTCGACGTTGGGGCAAACCAGAGATAGATCTCATGGCGTCTCGACAGAACGCCAAGCTTCCGCGCTACGGGTCCAGATCCAGGGATCCGGGAGCGGTCCTGATAGATGCCTTGACAGCACCATGGACCTTCAGGATGGCTCATGTGTTTCCACCTTTCCCGATGCTTCCTCGATTGATTGCCAGAATCAAACAGGAGAAAGCATCAGTGATTCTAATAGCGCCTGCATGGCCACGCAGGACTTGGTATACAGATCTGGTGGACATGTCATTCTGTCCACCTTGGTCGTTACCTCTGAAACAGGACCTTCTGATTCAGGGTCCTTTCAAACATCAAAATCTAACTTCTCTGAAGCTGACTGCTTGGAAATTGAACGCTTGATCTTATCAAAGCGTGGTTTTTCTGAGTCAGTTATTGATACCTTAATACAGGCTAGGAAGCCTGTTACCAGAAAGATTTACCATAAAATATGGCGTAAATACCTATATTGGTGCGAATCCAAAGGTTACTCTTGGAGTAAGGTTAGGATTCCTAGGATATTGTCTTTTCTACAAGAAGGTTTAGAAAAGGGGTTATCCGCTAGTTCCTTAAAGGGACAGATCTCAGCTCTGTCCATTCTGTTACACAAGCGTCTGTCAGAAGTTCCAGACGTTCAGGCTTTTTGTCAGGCTTTGGCCAGGATTAAACCTGTGTTTAAAGCTGTGGCTCCACCATGGAGTTTAAACCTTGTTCTTAACGTTTTACAGGGTGTTCCGTTTGAACCCCTTCATTCCATTGATATAAAGTTGTTATCTTGGAAAGTTCTATTTTTAATGGCTATTTCCTCGGCTCGAAGAGTCTCTGAGTTATCAGCCTTACATTGTGATTCTCCTTATTTGATTTTTCACTCGGATAAGGTAGTTCTGCGTACTAAGCCTGGGTTCTTACCTAAGGTAGTCACTAACAGGAATATCAATCAGGAGATTGTTGTTCCATCCTTGTGCCCAAATCCTTCTTCGAGGAAGGAACGTCTTTTGCACAATCTGGATGTAGTTCGTGCCCTTAAATTTTATTTATAGGCAACTAAAGATTTTCGACAAACGTCTTCCCTGTTTGTCGTTTACTCTGGTCAGAGGAGAGGTCAAAAAGCTTCTGCTACCTCTCTCTCTTTTTGGCTTCGTAGCATAATTCGTTTAGCTTATGAGACTGCTGGACAGCAGCCTCCTGAAAGAATTACAGCTCATTCCACTAGAGCTGTGGCTTCCACTTGGGCCTTTAAGAATGAGGCCTCTGTTGAACAGATTTGCAAGGCTGCAACTTGGTCTTCGCTTCATACTTTTTCCAAATTTTACAAATTTGACACTTTTGCTTCCTCGGAGGCTATTTTTGGGAGAAAGGTTCTTCAGGCAGTGGTTCCTTCTGTATAAAGAGCCTGCCTATCCCTCCCGTCATCCGTGTACTTTTGCTTTGGTATTGGTATCCCACAAGTAATGATGACCCGTGGACTGATCACACTTAACAGAAGAAAACATAATTTATGCTTACCTGATAAATTCCTTTCTTCTGTAGTGTGATCAGTCCACGGCCCGCCCTGTTTTTTAAGGCAGGTAAATATTTTTTAAATTATACTCCAGTCACCACTACACCCTTGGCTTCTCCTTTCTCGTTGGTCCTTGGTCGAATGACTGGAGGTGACGTAGAGGGAAGGAGCTATATAGCAACTCTGCTGGGTGAATCCTCTTGCACTTCCTGTAGGGGAGCAGTTAATATCCCACAAGTAATGATGACCCGTGGACTGATCACACTACAGAAGAAAGGAATTTATCAGGTAAGCATAAATTATGTTTTTATCTTCAGGGATCCTTTAATTTTAACATACAAGCAAAAAAATATTCTCTTCCTCCTGTATATTTTTCAGCAGTGTATTTTTTTATACACATTAAAGCAATGATTTAACCATAAATACATGCAACCTAAGGGCTGTTTTTTTTCTTTGTTTTAGAATGAAATATCTTGCATTGGAAATATGACATCATTAAGCTAGATAGATGCATTTCTGTAGACATTTAAATTATTCTTTCAGTCCTTCACCAATTTAAAGTTGTAAATCTATAGGAACAATAGAGGTGTGCTTGTCTGTGTCAGATAACTGATGATCTAGTCTTCATAAGTTATCATAATTGATTTAAAGAGGCAGGGGGGCTGCTTACAATTTTTTTTGTGTTTCAAGCACTGAAGGCAGAGCTGCCTTTGGTGCTTTATTTTGCCCTTAAATTTGCACTATTGTACTTTACAGCAGTATCCACTCTGGATTGGCTGGGTGTGTGCTTTCAGGAGCAAGCTAAATTATCTTCTCTTTAAATAGTCTGCCTATTCAGTCAACTCATTATAAATTTGTGTGAACTGTTATTGGTAAGGAGCTTGCATACATCATTGCATCAAATATGAATTACACAGTTCTCTTCAATATAGAACATGTGTAAAGTAACAAAAACATACATAACATCAACCTTGCAATAGTAGTTAAATTAGGAAAATGTGCAGTCTTAATAGTGTGTAGGATGCGTCTTGTTTTTCTTTCACTCCCCCATCTTTCATTCTTTCCACTTCTCCACCCACTACAATTCACCTGAGTACTCATTGTAGAAGACAGACTTAAAACCCACACAGCAAAATCCGTCAATTTTTTCTCTCTGTTATGTATTGTGTAAGAATAACAATGCAGAACTGTAGGTTTATATGATTCAAGCAATCAGTCTGTCTCTTTAGTGTTATGGGATAATGTATCTGGTACATTATATATCAACACAATTATTTGTTTTTCTTCTCTATTATTTTGGCTCGGTTATCTTTTTTTTTACCCAATTGCATGATTTGTTATTCTTACAATTGTATTCATTGATTTAAAGAACGCCTTCCCAGAGCTCTGAAGGATTGACGCCTCAAGGAGGTATGACGCCTAAGCCGGTTATTGGAGCCACACCTGGAAGAACTCCGTTACGAGACAAGCTGAACATCAATCCAGAGGATGGATCAGTAGATTACAATGACCCATCTTACATAAAACAGCTGGTAAGATATTCAAGGAAAGCTGTTTGATATGATTATTACAATCAAACCTATTGTTTAAAATCCCTTTTTAATAGTGGCTTGTTTTATAAATCCTATTCAAAACACATCCATGGTTTTCTCAATAGTCTTGATAAGAAAGAAGACATTAGCACAGATTTTCTAATCTTTTGTATGATCATAAACTCAATAATATTTCACAAATCACTGTGTATAAAAGTTATTTTCACTTGCGATTTTCTTTTCATAATATATTAGTTTTAGTAGTTCTCTTTAGCCTATGTGACCTATATGTTGTTACTGGTAGACAGGTGTATTTTACTATGTCGCATACTGGCAAATGCTACGGTTCCGTTTTGTTTTTTCTTTTACTGAAATTATCCCCACAAATTTTCAAAAGCCAACTGATTGCCCAATGATATGAATTATTTAAGTGCTTGTGAGTACATTTCAAACGATTTACTTTCTTATTTCAGAATTAGGTGGTGCAGTATAAAGTTTCTTTCTATGACAAAGAAAAGGGAGGAGTGACATTACTTGATTTATATTTTTATATGTAGGAAAGAGAGGCTCGCGAGCAGTTGCGCCTTGGATTGATGGCTCTTCCATCACCTAAAAATGACTTTGAGATTGTGCTGCCAGAAAATGCTGAGCGAGAACTTGAAGAGCAAGACCAGGATGACAACCTTGTAGAAGACGCTGCTGATATTGAATCTCGCAAACAGGTGGGATAGTTTTTATAAGAAGTTTTCATTTATTTTATTAAACATTCTATTTGTTGTATCTACATGTATTATGATATATATATGTATGTATTATGATATATATATATATATTGTGTCTGTATGTATGTATGTATATATATATATATATATATATATATATATATATATATATATATATATATATATATATATATATATATATACACACACACACTTTATTTATATATACACGCGCACACACTCGCACACATTTTATTTATATTTATATATACGTACACACACACACATATATATATATATATATATATATATATATATATATATATATATATATACACGTGTAATTTAAAGCAGAGTAGGTTTGCTCTGAACGTTCCTTGGGTCTAGCCGTACCCCACGTCCGTCTCTTCAGTAGGGCAGTGGTGGCTTTTAAGCAGTTGAGAACTTGTAAGGTACAATCCTCACTGCGTTTTCTCAACAGATTTGCTGCCCTATTCAGAAAGCCTGAGTAAGTTTACTCGGATCTTTCTTTTTCCACAGGTCCATGTGAGAAATGGCATCCTCTCAAACCAGGTGAGCTGTGCTTCTGCCGGACAGACTGAGATACAGGTAAATGCCAAAAAATATTTTCTTTGATTACAAGTGGGAAAATACTAGCACTTTAGCAGTCTGAGACTGCATGGGGACGTTTTGATTCATTGACCCTATTAAGGGTTAATTAATAAGGGCAGAATAGCAGGCACTGTGGACAATGAGGACTGTGTGAGGTTATTTCAGGGTGATAACTTATTTTAATTGGTGGCTCAGTCAGTGTCCTTAGCTCCGGTGTAGACCCGGTCAAGGACAGTGTAAGATTTTAGTTAGTGACATTTTATCCGGCTATGCGTTTTTCTAAATAAGACTTATAACGTTTACAGTCTTAATGGCCGCTGGGACCGCCCTGATTACTAGGAGAGGCGGTTCCCTTCCTGAGGCGGCAGAAAGTGTAAGGCGCGCTTTCTGGGCTCACTTCCTGTGAGTTCCGGAGTGGTGACGCTGTTACTAACTTTGGCTTCAATGGAGTAAAACCGCTCAGCCGACTTTGTCTCTAAGGATTCCGGAGTGAAACCGGAACGCTTTTTCAAACTTCTGAATTCCAGTCAGCAGGACAGGTAGGCACCTCAGCAATATAGCTGAGGTGTAGAGGATTGCCTGGGGATTGTTGAGCTTTGTTTCGATTTTGACTAAGTCTTAAAGGGGCAGTAATCGTTTTTTATTTAAAAAAATAATTTTTTATTTTTTGCTTTTTATTGGTCTTCTTGTTGTTTGGTAATATAGACCAAGAGGCTTTGCTAAATGTTGCATGTAAGCTATGTTTTAACTCCCAGGTGGAACCGCCAGTTCCTTTTTGTTCTTCATGCATTGAAAGAACTTTGTTTTACAAGGATAGACTTTTTGAACCTGAGCCATCATTATCTAAGGCTAATGCTGTTCAGGTGTCTCCTGTATCAGATATGCCGTAGCTTTCTCCTCAAGCGTCCCAATCATTATCGTCTCCACATGCAGTTCCCTGCAGTTCCTCTGACGCTCCTGTACGAGTTTCTTTGCAAGACATTGCTGCCCAGGTATCCACTGTGGTATCTGAGGCACTGTCTGCTTTTCCCATGCTTCAGGGATGATGCAAGGGGAAATTTAAAGATTCAGTTAGTAAGGTTTCTGATCTAGTTGTGGTTAACCAGGGTGTTCTTTCTCAAAAGTCTGAGGAAGACACATCGGTAGCATCTAAGGGTGAAATGACCAGTATCATTTCTTCCGATGCTGAAGTTGTATCCTTCAGTTTTAAGCTGGAACACCTCCGTATGTAACTTAAGGAGGTTTTGGCTACCTTGGACGACTTCGATACGACTATCGTAGTCGACCCTAAGAAATCGAGTAAACTAAGCAAATACTTTGACGTTCCCTCTGTGGTGGAGGTATTCCCTGTACCAGACCGTGCTACAGAGATTATTGCACAGGAGTGGGAGAGACCTGGAATTCCTTTTTCTCCATCTCCAATTTTCAAGAAAAAGTTTCTGATAGCTGACTCCATTAAGGAGTCGTGGCAGACGGTTCCTAAGGTGGAAGGAGCAATCTCCACTTTGGCCAAGAGAACCACTATTCCCTTAGAGGATAGCTGTTCTTTTAAGGATCCAATGGATAAGAAGTTGGAGGCCCTGCTAAAGAAGATGTATGTTCATCAGGGTCTCCAATGGCAGCCTGCGGTGTGCATTGCCACTGTCACCAGTGCAGCAGCCTACTGATTTGATGCGTTTTCTGATTTCATTCAGATACCCCTCTAGAGAAGATCCAGGGCAGAATTAAGGCTCTTAAGTTAGCCAATTCCTTTATCACTGATGCTTCCTTACAAGTCATTAAGTTGGGAGCAAAAATGTCTGGTTTTGCTGTACTAGCTCGCAGAGCCTTATGGTTGAAATCCTGGTCTGCGGATGTTTCATCTAAGTCCAAGCTTTTGGCGAACCCTTACAAGCGTAAGAGCTTGTTTGGACCTGGCCTGGCTGAAATCATTTCAGATATTATAGGTGGAAAGGGATCTTTTCTACCACAAGATAAGATGAATAAGCAGAAAGGACGTCAGAGTAATTTGCGTTCCTTTTGTAACTTCAGAGGTAAGCCTTCCCCTCCCTTTTCCAAGCAGGAACAGTCCAAGCCTTCTTGGAAATGCAATCGGTCTTGGAACAAGGGGAAGCAATCTAAGAAATTGGGAAGTGGATTTTCTGAGCAGACAGACTTTTCATCCCGGGGAGTGGGAACTCCCCCCGGAGGTGTTTTCCAGCTTGACCCTCAAATGGGGGTGGCCAAAGCTATATCTCATGGCATCTCGGCAGCATGCCAAGCTCCTGAGGTACAGTTCGAGGTCAAGGGATCCACAGACAGTTCTGATTTATACCCTGGCAGTCCCTTGAAATGTCAATTTATCATACCTGTTTCCTCCGTTCGCTCTCCTTCCACGAGTCATTGCTCGGATCAAGCAGGAGAGGGGGTCGGTGATTCTCATAGCACCGGCGTGGCCTCGAAGGATCTGGTATGCAGACCTAATGGAAATATCATCTCTTCCACCTTCGAGACTACCTCTGAGGAAAGACCTACTTCAGGGTCCCTTCCTTTATCCAAATCTCGTTTCTCTGAAGCTGACTGCTTGGAGATTGAACGCTTAATTTTATCTAAGCGTGGGTTTTCGGAGTTGGTCATTGAGACTTTGATACAGGCTAGCAAGCCTGGGGCAAGAAAAATTTACCATAAGATATGGCGTAAATATCTGTATTGGTGTGAATCCAGAGGTTACTCTTGGAGTAGAGTCAGGATTCCTAGGATTTTGTCTTTTCTCCAGGAAGGTCTGGAGAAGGGTTTGTCAGCAAGTACCCTGAAGGGTCAGATCTCTGCATTGTCTATTTCTTTCATGTAATTAGCAAGAGTCCATGAGCTAGTGACGTATGGGATATACATTCCTACCAGGAGGGGCAAAGTTTCCCAAACCTTAAAATGCCTATAAATACACCCCTCACCACACCCACAATTCAGTTTTACAAACTTTGCCTCCGATGGAGGTGGTGAAGTAAGTTTGTGCTAGATTCTACGTTGATATGCGCTCCGCAGCAAGTTGGAGCCCGGTTTTCCTCTCAGCGTGCAGTGAATGTCAGAGGGATGTGAGGAGAGTATTGCCTATTTGAATGCAGTGATCTCCTTCTACGGGGTCTATTTCATAGGTTCTCTGTTTTCGGTCGTAGAGATTCATCTCTTACCTCCCTTTTCAGATCGACGATATACTCTTATATATACCATTACCTCTGCTGATTCTCGTTTCAGTACTGGTTTGGCTTTCTACAAACATGTAGATGAGTGTCCTGGGGTAAGTAAATCTTATTTTCTGTGACACTCTAAGCTATGGTTGGGCACTTTATTTATAAAGTTCTAAATATATGTATTCAAACATTTATTTGCCTTGACTCAGAATGTTCAACATTCCTTATTTTTCAGACAGTCAGTTTCATATTTGGGATAAATGCATTTGTTTCAATCATTTTTTCTTACCTTAAAAATTTGACTTTTTCCCTGTGGGCTGTTAGGCTCGCGGGGGCAGAAAATGCTTCATTTTATTGCGTCATTCTTGGCGCAGACTTTTTTGGCGCAAAATTTTTTTTCAGTTTCCGGCGTCATACGTGTCGCCGGAAGTTGCGTCATTTTTTGACGTTTTTTTGCGTCAAAAATGTCGGCGTTCCGGATGTGGCGTCATTTTTGGCGCCAAAAGCATTTAGGCGCCAAATAATGTGGGCGTCTTTTTTGGCGCTAAAAAATATGGGCGTCATTTTTGTCTCCACATTATTTAAGTCTCATTATTTATTGCTTCTGGTTGCTAGAAGCTTGTTCACTGGCATTTTTTTCCCATTCCTGAAACTGTCATTTAAGGAATTTGATCAATTTTGCTTTATATGTTGTTTTTTTCTTTTACATATTGCAAGATGTTCCACGTTGCAACTGAGTCAGAAGATACTTCAGGAAAATCACTGCACAGTGCTGGAGCTACCAAGCTAAGTGTATCTGCTATAAACTTTTGGTATCTGTTTCTCCAGCTGTTATTTGTATTGCATGTCATGTCAAACTTATTAATGCAGATAAAATTTCCTTTAGTACTGTTACATTACCTGTTGCTGTTCCGTCAACATCTAATTTTCAGAGTGTTCCTGATAACATAAGAGATTTTATTTTTTAAATCCATTAAGAAGGCTATGTCTGTTATTTCTCCTTCTAGTATACATAAAAGTCTTTTAAAACTTCTCTTTTTTCAGATGAATTTTTAAATGAACATCATCATTCTGATACTGATAATGGTTCTTCTGGTTCAGAGGTTTCTGTCTCAGAGGTTGATGCTGATAAATCTTTGTATTTGTTCAAGATGGAATTTATTCGTTCTTTACTTAAAGAAGTGTTATTTGCATTAGAAATAGAGGATTCTGGTCCTCTTGATACTAAATCTAAACGTTTAGATAAGGTTTTTAGATCTCCTGTAGTTATTCCAGAAGTGTTTTATCTCCCTGATGCTATTTCTGAAGTAATTTCCAGGGAATGGAATAATTTGGGTAATTTATTTACTCCTTCTAGACGTTTATGCAAATTATATCCTGTGCCATCTGACAGATTAGAGTTTTTTGGGACAAAAATCCCTAAGGTTATGGGGCTGTCTCTACTCCTGCTAATGTACTACTATTCCTACGGCAGATAGTACTTCATTTAAGGATCCCTTAGATAGGAAAATTGAATCCTTTCTAAGAAAAGCTTACTTATGTTCAGGTAATCTTCTTAGACCTGCTATATTTTTAGCGGATGTTGCTGCAGCTTCAGCTTTTTGGTTAGCAGCTTTAGCGCAACAAGTAACAGATCATAATTTTATAGCATTATTATTATTCTATAACATGCTAATAATTTTATTGGTGATACCATCTTTTGATATCATTAGAGTTGATGTCAGGTATATGTCTCTAGCTATTTTAGCTAGAAAAGCTTTATGGATTAAACTTGGAATGCTGACATGTCTTCTAAGTCAACTTTGCTTTCCCTTTCTTTCCAGGGTAAATAATCATTTTCGTTCCTTTCCTCACAACAAGGAACAAAAGCCTGATCCTTCATCCTCAGGAGCGGTATCAGTTTGGAAACTATTTCCAGTTTGGAATATATCCAAGCCTTATAGAAACCTATAGCCAGCTCCTAAGTACCTATCAAGGTGCGGCCCTTATTCCAGCTCAGCTGGTATGGGGCAGATTTCGTTTTCTTCAAAGAAATTTGGATCAATTCCGTTCTTAATCTCTGGTTTCAGAAACATTGTTTCAGAAAGGTACAGAATTGGCTTCAAGTTAAGGCCTCCTGCTAAGAGATTCTTTTCTTTCCCGTGTCCCAGTTAACACAGCAAAGGCTCAGCATTTCTGAAATGTGTTTCAGATCTAGAGTTGGCTGGAGTATTTATGCCAGTTCCAGTTCTGGAACAGGGGCTGGGGTTTTATTTTATCTCTTCATTGTACCAAAGAAGGTCAATTCCTTCAGACCAGTTCCGGATCTATCATTATTGAATCGTTATGTTAGGATACCAACATTCAAGATGGTTACTGTAGGACTATCCTGCCTTTTGTTTAGCAAGGGCATTATATGTCTACAATAGATTTACAGGATGTGTATCTGCATATTCCGATTCATCCAGATCACTTTTAGTGTCGGAGATTCTCTTTTTAGACAAGCATTACCAGTTTTTGTGGCTCTACCGTTTGGCCTAGCCTCAGTTCCAAGAATTTTTTTCAAAGGTTCTCGGTGCCCTTTTCTCTGTAATCAGAGAATAGGTTTTTGGTATTTCCTTATTTGGACGATATCTTGGTACTTGCTCAGTCTTCTCATTTTCGAAGAATCTCATACGAATCGACTTGTGTTGTTTCTTCAAGTTCATGGTTGGAGGATCAATTTACCAATCAGTTCATTGATTCCTCAGACAAGGGTAACCTTTTTAGGTTTCTAGATAAATTCAGTGTCTATGACTCTGTCCTTGTCAGACAAGAGAAGTTTAACATTGATATCAGCTTGTCAAAACCTTCAGTCACAATCATTCCCTTTGGTAGCCTTATGCATGGAAATGTTGGGTCTTAGGATTGCCGCATCAGATGCGATCTCCTTTGCTCGTTTTCACATGCGACCTCTTCAGCTCTGTATGCTGAACCAATGGTGCAGGGATTACTCAAAGATATCTCAATTAATATCTTTAAACCGATTTTACGACACTCTCTGACATGGTGGACAGATCACCATCGTTTAGTTCAGGGGGCTTCTTTGTTCTTCCGACCTGGACTATAATCTCAACAGATGCAAGTCTTACAGGTTGGGGAGCTGTGTGGGGGTATCTGACGGCACAAGGGGTTTGGGAATCTCAGGAGGTGAGATTTCCGATCAATATTTTGGAACTCCGTGCAATTTTCAGAGCTCTTCAGTCTTGGCCTCTTCTGAAGAGAGAGTTGTTCATTTGTTTTCAGATAGACAATGTCACAACTGTGGCATACATCAATCATCAAGGAGGGACTCACAGTCCTCTGGCTATGAAAGAAGTATCTTGAATTTTGGTTTGGGCGGAATCCAGCTCCTGTCTAATCTCTGCGGTTCATATCCCAGGTATGGACAATTGGAAAGCGGATTATCTCAGTCGCCAAACGTTGCATCCGGGCGAATGGTCTCTTCACCCAGAGGTATTTCTTCAGATTGTTCAAATGTGGGAACTTCCAGAAATAGATCTGATGGCTTCTCATCTAAACAAGAAACTTCCCAGGTATCTGTCCAGATCCCGGGATCCTCAGGCGGAGGCAGTGGATGCATTATCACTTCCTTGGAAGTATCATCCTGCCTATATCTTTCCGCCTCTAGTTCTTCTTCCAAAAGTAATCTCCAAGATTCTGAAGGAATGCTCGTTTGTTCTGCTGGTAGCTCCGGCATGGCCTCACAGGTTTTGTTATGCGGATCTTGTCCGGATGGCCTCTTGCCAACCGTGGACTCTTCCGTTAAGACCAGACCTTTTGTCTCAAGGTCCTTTTTTCCATCAGGATCTGAAATCCTTATATTTAAAGGTATGGAGATTGAACGCTTGATTCTTGGTCAAAGAGGTTTCTCTGACTCTGTGATTAATACTATGTTACAGGCTCGTAAATCTGTATCCAGAGAGATATATTATAGAGTCTGGAAGACTTATATTTCTTGGTGTCTTTCTCATCATTTTTCTTGGCATTCTTTTAGAATACCGAGAATATTACAGTTTCTTCAGGATGGTTTGGATAAGGGTTTGTCCGCAAGTTCCTTGAAAGGTCAAATCTCTGCTCTTTCTGTTCTTTTTCACAGAAAGATTGCTATTCTTCCTGATATTCATTGTTTTGTACAAGCTTTGGTTCGTATAAAGCCTGTCATTAAGTCAATTTCTCCTCCTTGGAGTTTGAATTTGGTTCTGGGGGCTCTTCAAGCTCCTCCATTTGAACCTATGCATTCATTGGATATTAAATTACTTTCTTGGAAAGTTTTGTTCCTTTTGGCCATCTCTTCTGCCAGAAGAGTTTCTGAATTATCTGCTCTTTCTTATGAGTCTCCTTTTCTGATTTTTCATCAGGATAAGGCGGTGTTGCGAACTTCTTTTGAATTTTTACCTAAGTTGTGAATTCCAACAACATTAGTAGAGACATTGTGGTTCCTTCATTATGTCCTAATCCTAAGAATTCTAAGGAGAAATCGTTGCATTCTTTGGATGTTATTAGAGCTTTGAAATATTATGTTGAAGCTACTAAGTCTTTCCGAAAGACTTCTAGTTTATTTGTTATCTTTTCCGGTTTTAGAAAGGCCAGACAACTTCTGCCATTTCTTTGGCATCTTGGTTGAAATCTTTAATTCATCTTGCCTATGTTGAGTCGGGTAAGACTCCGCCTCATAGGATTACAGCTCATTCTACTAGGTCAGTTTCTACTTCCTGGGCGTTTAGGAATGAAGCTTCGGTTGATCAGATTTGCAAAGCGGCAACTTGGTCCTCTTTGCATACTTTTACCAAATTCTACCATTTTGTTGTATTTTCTTCTTCTGAAGCAGTTTTTGGTAGAAAAGTACTTCAGGCAGCGGTTTCAGTTTGAATCTTCTGCTTATGTTTTTCATTAAACTTTATTTTGGGTGTGGATTATTTTCAGCAGGAATTGGCTGTCTTTATTTTATCCCTCCCTCTCTAGTGACTCTTGTGTGGAAAGATCCACATCTTGGGTAGTCATTATCCCATACGTCACTAGCTCATGGACTCTTGCTAATTACATGAAAGAAAACATAATTTATGTAAGAACTTACCTGATAAATTCAATTCTTTCATATTAGCAAGAGTCCATGAGGCCCGCCCTTTTTTGTGGTGGTTTTGATTTTTTTGTATAAAGCACAATTATTCCAATTCCTTATTTTATATGCTTTCGCACTTTTTTCTTATCACCCCACTTCTTGGCTATTCGTTAAACTGAATTGTGGGTGTGGTGAGGGGTGTATTTATAGGCATTTTAAGGTTTGGGAAACTTTGCCCCTCCTGGTAGGAATGTATATCCCATACGTCACTAGCTCATGGACTCTTGCTAATATGAAAGAAATGAATTTATCAGGTAAGTTCTTACATAAATTATGTTTTTGTTGCATAAGCGTCTGGCAGACGTGCAGTCTTTTTGTCAGGCCTTGGTCAGAATCAGACCTGTGTTTAAATTTGTTACTCCTCCATGGAGTCTTAACCTTGTTTTTCAAGGTTTACTGTAGACTCCGTTTGAGCCTATGCATTCCTTAGATATTAAGAGGTTATCTTGGAAGGTTTTGTTTCTTGTTGCTATATTTTCTGCTCGGAGAGTCTCGTAACTCTTGGCATTGCAGTGTGATTTCCCCTTATCTTTCATGCTGATAAGGTGCTTCTTCGTACTGAGTTAGCTTTCCTTCCTAAATTGGTTTCCGACAGGAATATTATCAGGAAATCGTTGTTCCTTCTCTGTGTCTTAATCTGCCACCTCCATAAGGAGCGCTTGCTACACAACCTAGATGTTGTGCATGCGCTGAAATTCTACCCACAGACAACTAAGGCCATTCGCCAGTCTCCTGCTTTGTTTGTTTGTTTCTCTGGGAAACAAAAGGGTCAGAGAGCTACGGCTACTTCTTTCTCTTTGGCTGAAGAGTATAATTTGTTTGGCTTATGAGACTGCTGGACAGCATCCTCCTGAGAGAATCACAGCTCATTCCACGAGGGCTGTTTCCTCTTCCTGGGTATTCAAAAATGAAGCTTCTGTGGAACAGATTTGCAAGCCTGCAACTTGGTCCTCTCTACATACTTTTTTTTAAACTTTATAAATTTGATACTTTTGCCTCGGCTGAGGCTTCTTTTGGGAGCATGGTTCTTCAAGCGGTGGTGCCTTCTGTTTATTCCTGTCTTGCCCTCCTTTATCATCTGTGTCCTCTAGGTTGGTTATTGATTCCCAACAGTAATTGATGATCCGTGGACTCACCGTGTCAAGAAATAAATAAATTTATCAGGTAAACATAAATTTTGTTTTTAGTTTTTTTAAAGCCAAGAGATGTCTTACAATTGTCTTATTTTTAAAATTCTTTTTTAATATTTGCTAAACAATGTGTAAAAGTTTTCTTAATTTGTTACCGTTCAGCTTTTGAGTTCACGGTTTAAGGGAAATTGAACTGTAAACATTACATGTGCATGATTGTTAAAGCATGTCTTTTTTTTTGCACTCCTGACAATTGATCTTGTGGCGGTTAAACAAATAGGTAAAGTCCTGCTGAACACAGTAAGTGACTGGAAGTCTCTTTCGACTCCCACTGCTGATTGGCTCACTAGCTTTGTCCTGGTTTCCTGCTCAGGACCAGCGATTCTCTTTGGCCTCCTGATTGTCACTCACCTATTTGTTTAATCCCTTTGCATGGGTTAAACACATAGTATATATAACAGTGTTTACTTGTATTTTCAGGCAATGAGAGATGCCCAAAGAGCAAAGGAACTAAAACAAAGACATGTTGCAGTTCAGAAAGGATTACCACGCCCAACAGAAGTAAGCAGTGTCCTCTTCTTATGTACAGTTAGATGTAGCCCATTTGTTTTGTGGGTATATATAGAGTGTTTTGTCACACTCCTCTGGCCTGAGTGCAGTAATAATTGTATTAAAAATGATAATAGAAAATAGTAAATGATAAAGATTTAGGCTGACTGCTTAGCATTACCATACCCACAGGATGCCTGTAAAAGTTGCTATTAATTTCCTGACCTGGGTACCTACCTGATAGTGATCATCTGTATTTATGGCTACGTTCTGTATGTTTTGTGGGTACCCTACAATAAACTTAGTTTTCTACAAAAATGGTCAAAATATTGCTAAAAATGTTTTCATTAAAATCCAATTGCATTCATTTGAAATATTGTTATATTAAAGGTGCAGTCTTCTCCAGAATATTTATTGTTTAAAAAGATAATCTCTTTATTACCCATTCCCCAGTTTTGCTTAACCAACACGGTTATATTAATATACTTTTTACCTCTGTGATTACCTGTATCTAAGCCTCTGCTGACTGCCTCCTGATTTCAGTTCTTTTGACAGACTTGTATTTTAGCCAATCAGTGCTGTCTCATATGTAACTCAACGAGAGTGAGCACAATGTTATCTATATGCCTCACATGACCTAACACCCTCTAGCTGTGAAAAGCTGTCAAATGTATTCAGGTAAGAGGCGGCCTTCAAGGGCTTAACAATTAGCATATGAGCCTACTTAGCTTTCAACTAAGAATACCAAGAGAAGAAAGCACATTTGATGATAAAAGTAAATTGGAAAGTTGTCATGAAAGTTTAATTCTGACTTGACTGATCTAGCCTTGTCTTTGTATTAGGGTTGCACCGATACCGATACTAGTATCTGTATCGGTACCGATACCAAGTATTTGCATGAGTACTTGTACTCGTGCAAATGCACCGATACTTAAACTGATACCTCCACTTCCTACCCATATGCTACCTTGTGGCGTTTTTTCAAACTGCATGTTCCCATTTCATTTTAAACTGGAGTGGAGACTAAACTAAAAATAGTTTACTACTGTTCTGCCAATACAAATCGCTGTTATTTGTATTATTGTAGTAGAGATCAATGTACCTCGTTCAGACAACCCCCTGAAGTACTGGGCAGTTAATAAACAAATTTCCAGCTCTGGCTAAAATGGCCCAAAAATATCTTTCTGCCCCATGCAGTAGTGTGGAAAGTGAAAGACTGTTCAACTTAGAGTCGAACCTCCATACAAATGTCAGATTGATGTTATATAACAGCCCTACAACCCAATTGCATCACCCCTTTAAATGTAATATTTTATTGTAATATTTTTTATTTATAAACGTGTTCAGTAAACTTTTGACAAATAAAACTGTTGTATTATTTCATAATGTCTTTTTGAATTACAGTCCTTTATAATTATAAAGAAAGAATCTTAAATAATTAGTCTGTATTGTGCTTGGTAAACTGTCACATGACATTAAAAAAAAAGTATTGGTAATTGGTATCGGCGAGTATTTGAAAACAAGTATCGGTACTTGTACTCAGTCATAAAAAAATGGTATCGGTGCAACCCTACTTTGTATATAAATTTAGTTCCCTGGCAATTAAAAAAATTCTACCTTTGTGTTCGAGAGCTGCAGTTTCACATACAGCAGAAAGGGATTATAAATAATGAATTATTACATTCTGGAACATGGTCTGTTTAGTAGATTATTTAAAGAGTTTTTAAGGCTTGTAAGAGATAATAGAGCTTATTTTTATCATTTAATAAGATCAACATATCCTCAGAGACTGAACTTTATTAGGACAGATTAACACATTGGTTGCTGCAGTTGTTTTTCAATGGTCAAACTCAATCCACTGTGCCCAACAAGTGAAAACAGGGTGTTTAATTTGTTACCTGAGCGCAAATCTGGTTATTGCACTGGCCTGGATGTGCACGATCAAAGTATATTCCAGCCACCAAATTTCTTTAAAAGAACCTTTATTCTCACATAGGGTCCTCAGCAGCAAACATACAACGTTTCAAGCCTCAACAGGCTCTTAGTCATGTATAATTGGACATACACAGGTAAATGTCTTTATATACCCTCACCTGTTATTCATCATCCTGTGTTAAACTAATTGCACAACAGTGCCATCTTGTGGATACAAAAATCCAATGCATCACAAAGTTATCACAGGAGGTGAATAAATGTATATACAAAACATATTTAAAAAAACATAAAACCCATATACATATACACAACTCTTACACAAAACATTTTGTTCAACTCTATAATGTTTTACATATTATCGTAGAAATGTGAAAAAATTCCCTTTTACACAAAAGAATTCTTTTCTAGAAAAAAAGACTCCAATCAA